>NC_081407.1:600155145-600367645 GCF_030272615.1 Cryptomeria japonica
TTATTATGTCGATCCTCTGAAATGCATCTTTTTACCTATTCCTACACATAGTGAAAAAGGGGGAAATTGTTTGGAATAGGGGTTTGCCTAAGTCAAATCCTGATTTAGGAATTAACCTTGAATGAAATAATGCAAATACTAAAATAAATATTGGAAAGATATACCTCAGATCTAAAATTGTTGATAATGATGTTTTGCTTCTTGAATGTAATCACATATGTTGTACGAAATGGCATGAACATAACAAAACCCTAATCACACACACATGCTTGCATATGAATGAAGTAGTTTTTCTCCATAATGATTGAATGTTGAATATGCAGCCTTGAAGATCTCTGAAAATGCTTGATAGTGAATGATTCATAGATGCAAGGATTTGATTGCTTGATTGGATTGCTTGGAGTCTTAGATTCAATTAGGCTGATCAAATGTCTTTATATAGGAGTATCTAGGTTATTTACCAATTAGGCCCACCTCCAATAGTCATGCAAACACACATAGATGAATTCTCGTCAAAGAGATAGGACCCATTCCCTATTTCAAATTTGGGCCCCATTGAGAGGGACCATAGAGCTAGGTGCCATGGTCCTTCTAAAAAAGGTACCAAAATGAAGCCTCGAGGAGAAGGGTACCCTAAAGTAGAAGCCCTAACATGAGGTGTAAATTATCCCAATGACAATTTATGACGCTACACCTTGTAAAAGTGTAAAATTGGGGTTAAGGTTAAATTTAGATAATAAAACCCACTAGTTGTCCTAATTAACCAATTACATTAAGGAGGAGAGGAATCTAATAGATCTAGCCTGATAGACCAGGATTCTGATGAGATTCCAAGCTCCTTTGATGGGGCTCTATCCTCATTAAATTGAACTGAATTTGAATTGTTGAAAATTAGGAAAATATAGTAAAATATTGAAGCGATTTGATAGAATTAGTGAGCTACAGATGTTCTATGGAGACACCAACCTAGATCTGAGCAAAAAAAGATGATTTAGATTTATTCCCAGAAGTTTGGCCTGGTTTTTTGGGACCATGTAGTATCAATTTGCCATGGTCATCCAAATTTCTCATGGTCAAAACATGAACTTGTTTGTCTCTAAAACTCCTATTGATCCTCTTGAACACAACTCTGTACCTATTCTTGCACATAGTGAAAAAAGAAAATATGTTTGGAATGGGAGTTTTCCTTAGATCAAAATCTTGTTTTTGAATTAACCATGAAATTGAATTGAAAATATAAATGAAGTACTATAGTAAAATACTTTCCTTTTAAGGGAAAGGTTGAGAATGAATGAAACACTAATTATGTACCTTTAATGAAGCTTTGTTTGTCTCCACCATATAATTAGGGTTTCATGCAAATTATCTTCATAATACACAGGAAACATAAATATCATCTCTAATGCTTGAACCTTTACTTCACTTCTACTCCAATGCTTGATAAAACACTGATTTCTTTCTCACTTGAATTTAATAGAGTGTAATTGATATCTTGAATTTGTTTGTTCAGTTTAAAATGAGAGGGGAAGACCTCCTTTTATACTTGCTTCTCAAAAATTTGATGGAATTTTCATAATAGGATGACACGGAGCTAGATTTCCAATCCATGAAAGATGACCATTAGAGGGGGCTAATTTGTTAGGATAACCAATGAACAACTGAGAGGGGGGTGAATCAATTGTTAACAGATTATAACTTTTAATCCACAATACAATCTTAAACAAATCAAGTGCCGGTAAAGCACATATAGATATCAGTAAAAAATACAACTTAACAATTAATCAGATAATCAATGCAAATAAACCATACCACATAACACCATGATTTGTACGTGGAAAACCTGGAAAGGGAAAAACCACGGTGGGAAGCCTACCCACAATCAAATGATACTTCTACAAAAAGTATGTGATACAATGAGGGGCCAGCATATGCAGGAAGGCACACTGCCTACAGCGTACTGCTCATTACAAAAGAGTCTCACTGCCTACAAAGAGGCTATAACCATCTCAAGATAAATGGACAACAATCCAAGAGAACGAACTGCTAGAAATAGCATCTACCATGCCTAATTACAGTCCCAGTAAAGCTTAGTGTCGGAAGACTAAATCCTCTTTTGAATCCAATCCGATCACCAATGATCAACCAACTCCTCTGCCTGAATGATATTACAATATTCATACATTACATTCCTTGACCATGACCTTTCCAATAATCATGATACATTACAAATATTTTCTACCTCTTAATTTATAAAAACCCTAAGGCCTAAACCAATTAGATCAGCCACCTAAAAGATATTACAATAAGTCATTAAATAATTCCTTATTACAATGATATGCCATGCGGTCTTAAGACCAAAACAATAATAAAAAATCCATAAATCATCTCGAAATATCTCGGTAACGTGTAGAGTACACGTTAGCATGATACTGTCCATAACCTAGATAGGTACCGGACCTATTTTGGGTCCACCATTCCAAAGCAATGTCTTCAAGCAATTGAAGCACGATCAAAGAACATCTTCAATATCCCGAAATCCATGAATAAACTGCACCAACACCAATTATGCATCTTATCATAATTCCTCAATGAAAGCTCTGCTGGTAAATCCTTAAACCAGTGTCGATAAGGGTTTACCAGAGTCTATGATAGCATTTGATTACCAATCCAATATCAACTAACCAAAACATGCTCATGGAGCATATAGCACATGAAATCAAACATGTTTAACTGATCCAAACATGTCGAAAGTGTCTAACAGATAGTCTCTTCTGTCGGTAAAACTAGATCGTCTACCAGTAACCAAAACTTGTCTATTGGTAATCAACCATAACAACTAGTGTTGACATCAATGAGAAAAAATCAATGCAACACATAACCAATTCATCCATAATGCCAATAATATCCCCCTTTGGCATTGATGGCAACACTAGATGTGAAAAACATCTAAGTAGCAAGAAGTTCCAAACAATTCTCCCCTTGTGGAAGACAACCAACAATCTCTTGAGTATCAATAGCTCTCCCCCTGTGAATGATATCCCTGTAAGGTTCTAAATGATTTTTCACATTACTATCACTCCCCCTTTGACATCAATGCCATAAATCTGACAAAAATATCAAAGCAATAATGTAAACCTCTGAATCTCAAAGTTGACTACTCCCCCTAAGTAGTAGCACCACTCATCAGTGCCGAAATGAATAATGTCTCTGATAATGCATGTTGGACTAATGACAAACCTCATCAATCAAGTCTCTGCCGAAGGGGCAGAAACCCCTAATGTGTCTCTCAAATACTCAAATGATTCCTTAGACAAATCTCTTCTTTAGTGTTCACATAAACCAATTACATTTCCTTTGCTTCTACCTTGTCCTTTAGAAAGTTATACTTTATTGAAATATGCTGAGTCTTAGAGTGAAATACTGGATTCTAAGACATACCAATAGCTGCAAATTTATCACAGTAGATAACTACTGGTTCACTATAATTTATCCTTATATCCTTCAACATTTGCTTCATCCACAAGACTTAAGTGCAATTAGTTGTTGCTGCAACATACTTAGCTTCTGGAGTAGATAAAGAAATGCATGACTATTTTTTGCTGGTCCATGAAACCAATTTCTTTCCAAGAAAGAAAGCTCCACCAGAAGTGCTCTTCTTATCATCAGTATCTCCTGCCCAATCTAAGTCAGTATATGCACATAAACTAAAATCATCATTTTTAGAATACCATAAACCATATTCTGTTGTTCCTTGCAAATACCAGAATATCCTCTTTACTGCACATTCATGATTTTCTTTAGGATTACTTTGATATCTTGAAACAATACTTAATGGATTCATAATAACAGGTCTAGTTTGAGTTAGATATAATAGACCACCCATCATAGACGTATACCTTGTTCGGATTTACCGGTGTAGAAGTATCCTTGATAGAGAGTTTCTCACTTGTCACCATAGGAGTACTTACTAGTTTGGAATTTTCCATACCAAACTTCTTCAACAATTCCCTCAGACACTTAGTTTGACAGATAAAAATACCTTTGTCAGTTTGAGTAATCTGCAAACCTAAGAAAAATTTCATCTCACCAATCATGGACATTTCAAATTCATTCTTCATGTTGTTAGCAAATTCCATGCACAGTTTATCCTCTCCTCCAAAAATGATATCATCAACAAATACTTTAAAAATCAAAATATCATTGCCAGTGATCTTATAATATAAACTACTATTAGCACTACCTTTAGTAAAACCAAGCTTCAAAAGATATTTATCCAACCTTCCATACCAAGCTCTAGGAGCCTGTTTCAAACCATATAAAGCTTTCTTCAATCTACAAACCATATCTTTATCATGTGTCAGTGAAAATCCATCAGGCTGCTCAATGTAAAATTCTTCCTCAAGCTCACCATTCAAAAATGTACATTTCACATCCATTTGATAAACCTTATAGTTCTTATAAGCTGCATAGGCAAGAAATAGTTTAACACCTTCAATTCTATCTACAGGTGCACATGTCTCACCATAATCAATTCCTTCCATTTGAGAATATCATTTACAAACCAATATAGCCTTGTTCCTTATAACTTGACCATCCTCATTCAGCTTATTCCTAAAAACCCATTTAGTTCCAATAACATTCTTATTTTTAGGTCGGGGAACTAAAGATCAAGTCTGATTTTTCTCTATCTAATCTTATTCATCTTTCATAGCCTTTAATCAATGTTTATCCTTACAAGCTTCTATAATAGTTTCCGGTTCAACTAGAGAAATAAGACATACCTCTTCATTTTCCAGTTTTCTTCTTGTCATAACTCCATTGTTCTTATCTCCAATAATTTGATCTTCAGAATGATTTAATATTACATACCTTGGTGTCTTTTGAACTTTAGGTTCACTGCTCTTATCATCAATCACAGTTGAATTTTCTGATTGTGTCGGTGTAACTGTCTCAGCTTCCTGTATTGGTTGAGGCATTATCGGTTCAGTTATGATCATTTCCATTGCCGGTTCCCTGTCATATGATATAAAATGAATTTTGTATTGTTCATCCACTTTCACATTAGCACTCTCCACAATTTTCTGCAATATTTTGTTATAACATCTATATGTTTTTCTCTGAATTGAATAACCAAGAAATATCCCTTCATCGCATCTAGGATCAAACTTTCCAATTGAATCATCTCTTTTGATATAGCATTTACTTCCAAAAATTCTAAAATATTTAACAGTAGGTGTATGTCCAAACCATAGTTCATAAGGGGTCTTACCAGTTTCAACTTTGATGGGAACTCTGTTGAATGTGTAGACTGTTGTACTCACTACTTCTCTCCAGTAGATGTGAAGCAATTTGGCTTCCATCATCATAGATCTAGTTGCATCTAAAATTGTTCTGTTCTTTCTTTCCACTACTCCATTTCGCTGAGGAGTCCTAGGTGCAGATAGCCGTCTCTTGATTCCATTTGTCTCACAATAACTATTAAATTCATGAGAAGTGAACTCACCACCATGATCTGATCTTAGACATTTGATTTTCAATCTAGTTTTAGTTTCAACCTTTGCTTTAAAGATCTTGAATTTATCAAAAGCTTAAGACTTCTCCCTTAGAAAATTCACCCACATCATTCTAGAATAGTCATCAATAATGAACATGAAATACCTATCACCTTGAAAGCTTCTAGTCCTTGCTGGACCACATAATTCAGTGTGAATCAAATCAAGTACATCATTATATTTATCATTTATTGTTTTAAAAGAACTTCTAACTTGCTTACCCAATTGACATTCCTTACATACCGGATTATGAGGCTTCATAATCTTAGGTATATCTCTGACTGCCTTAGTTGAACTGATCTTAACAATATAATCAAAATTAACATGACACAACCTCTTATACCATAGCCAACTCTCATCAATATGATCAATTAAGCATGTCTTATTACCAATGTTCAAGTGGAAGATATTACTTCCTGTTTGAATACCAGTTGCAATCTCCAAACCAGTCTTGTTAATGATTTTGCACTTTCTATCTTTAAACTAAAGTTGAAAACCCTTATCAACCAATTGACCAACACTCAAAAGATTATGCTTTAAACCTTCTATATAATAGACATTATCAGTATTATGCTTTCCATACAAAGAAATAATACCTCTACCTTTGATCATACATGCCTTGTCATCTCCAAATCTGACCTGACTGCCATTGTATTCTTGCAGGGACAGAAATTTCCCATTATCTCCAGTCATATGATGTGAGAATCCACTATCAATTACCCATTCATCCTTATCTTCAAATTTTGTTGCGAGGGCATTTTCTTCATTTTTGATAGACGGATCTACTTAATCTTCCTTCAAAGATTAGAACACCCATTCTTTTCCATTGCCAGATCCACTAGCAAAGTCTTCTGTTGGTTCATCTCCAAAGTCATCAATTACTCCTTCCTCATCTGCTATGTAGCATTGTTTACTTTTCCTTGAATCTATATCTATTCTAGTTAGGCTTAAAAGATTTCTTAACTCTTTCCTCAAACCTTGCATTCCTTTCAGGACACCTAGATGCAAAATGACCAATCTTATTACATGCAAAACATTTAAAAGGTGCTTTTCCTTCATACTTACTTCCAGTTGGTCCTTTAGGTACTCTTCTAGAAAATAAGGCTTCAAGTTTCTCAATTTTTTCATCTTCTTTCCTCATGTCTTCTAATTCTTTTATATATAGGGTTTTCCAATCACTTTTGTCGGTAGATGTTAATGATGATGCATGAAAAGTAGGTTCAGACTTTACAACTCCAGAAGATCCAAATTCTTCAAGCTCAAAAGCAGATAATTTCTCAATTAGAATGTTTAACTGATGTGTTTGCCATTGTTCTTAACTCATTAATTGTAGTTGCCTTCATATTGTAAGCCAATGGAAGGGCTCTCAAGACTTTGGAAACTATTTCATCTTCACTTAGAAATCCTCCACAACATTGAATTCCCACAACGATCTCATTTACTCTTTCCATAAATACAACAATTCTTTCATTATCTTCCATTTTCAAGTTTTCATATCTTACCCGGTAACCATCAAGTTTAGCAATTTCGACAGTAGGGTCACCTTCATTATAAGTTTGCAATTTGTCCCACATAACCTTAGTTGATGATTTATCAGTCAATCCCATGATCTGTTGATTAGTAAGTGCACACAAGAGGGTTTCTCTATCTCTGCAATCATTTTCAATATTCTTATCCAAGTGTGCAGGAGTAGGATTGCCTGTTAGATCATAAGGTGTGTATCCTTTCTCAACGATCTCCCAAATATCCTTGTCAAGACATCTAATATGAGTCTCCATTCAAATTTTCCATATCCCATAATTTGTTCCATCAAGCTTAGGGATTTCTCTTCTGAAAATAGTTGTCGGTAGATTAGAAGTGTTAGTTGCCATAGGATCTACCTCAAGCGGTTAAGCTTCTATGAAAGAGGACCAAATCTCTCATACCAATTGTTAGGATAACCGGTGAACAACTGAGAGGGGGGTTGGGGGGGGGTTGAATCAGTTGTTAACAAATTATAACTTTTAATCCACAATACAACCTTAAACAAATCAAGTATTGGTAAAGAACATACAAATGTCGGTAGGAATAGATACCGGTAAACAATATAAATTAACAATTAACTAGATAATCAATGCAAAGAAACCATGCCACATAACACCATGATTTGTATGTGGAAAACCCAGAAAGGGAAAAACCATGGTGGGAAGCCTACCCATAGTCAGATGATACTTCTACAGAAAGTATGTGATACAATGAGGGGCCTGCACATGCAGGAAGGCACATTGCCTAGAGTGTACTGCTCATTACAAAAGAGTCTCACTGACTACAGAGAGGCTACAACCATCTCAAGATAAATGGACAACAATCTAAGAGAGTGAACTTCTAAAAATAGCATCTACCATGCCTGATTACAGTCTCGATAAAGCTCAGTGTCAGAGGACTAAATCCTCTTTTGAATCCAATCCGATCACTAATGATTGACCAACTCCTCTCCCTGAATGATATTACAATATTTACACATTGCATTCCTTGACCATGACCTTTCCAATAACCATGATACATTACAAAGAGTTTCTACCTCCTATTTATACAAACCCTAAGGCCTAAACCAATTAGGTCGGCCATCTAAAAGATATTACAATAAGATCATTACATAATTCCTTATTACAATAATATGCCATGTTGTCTTAAGACCAAAACAACAATAAAAATCCATAAATCATCTTGAAACATCCTGGTAACATGTAGAGTACACGTTAGCATGATACCGGTCCATAACCTAGATAGGTACCGGACCTATTATGCATCCACCATGCCAAAGAAATGTCTTCAAACAGTTGAAGCATGCTCAAAAAACATCTTCAACATCCTAAAATCCATGATGAAACTGCACCAACACCAATTATGCATCCTGTCATGATTCCTTAATGAAAGCTTTGCCGGTAAGGGTTTACCAGAGTGTATGATAGCATCTAATTACCAAGCCAATATCAACTGACCAAAACATGCTCATGGTTCATATAACACATGAAATAAAACATGCTTCACTGATCCAAACATGTCAGAAGTGTCCAACAGATAGTCTCTTCTACCGGTAACACTAGATTGTCTACCGGTAACCAAAACATGTATGTCGGTAATCAACCATAACAGCTAGTGTTGACATCAATGACAAAACATCAATGCAACACATAATCAATTCATCCATAATGCCAACATAATATGGGGGATTGAGGCGTATATGCCTTGGTCCTAATTTACAACCAAGGCATGGTACATCTTGGTGCTAATTTGGGACAAAGGTGTGGTACACCTTGGTCCTACAAATCAGGATTCTAAACAAGGGGTCAAGCTGGAAAATGTGGTGAGAATGTAAGGTGAATGGGTCTTGTGAGAAGAATCGGTGTTGCAATCAAGGCTTGGAGGATGAAACACCAAAGTGAGGCCTAAGTGAGGACAAAATTATAGGCAAATACAATTTAGGATGCTACATTTAGCCCCCACTTTAGTGGGAGTATAAGACTAAGCATACTCATAGTAAAGTACAAAGGTCTACATTAAAACTTTCCTCAAGATATCAAAGAGACAAGACATTCTAAGCCCCTAAGGACTTCACGATCATACTACTTTGACATCAAGATAAAAGGGACATCTTAAGAAAGATGAAAGAGAGAGAGAGAGAACATGACTGCTAGCCTAGTAAGATTTTCTTACTGTGAGTCATGAAAAAGAAAAATACAAAATTTCAAAGCAAAAGCCTTAGTTTCCAAAGTAACTTGGGTATCAAAACATGTCATGGTGTGTGCATAAAGTGTAATATTGATTGGAGTGTATGCCCCCACGTTAAAGCAATTGCATATGACTTATCAGGAACAATTACTTTAAGGTAGCATGCATCCAAAAGACAAGAATGTTACCACAATGAGATGCCCCCAAGAAAAGAAAGATGAAAGGATAATGGTCACAAAACATATAAGCACATAAGGTATCCACTAACTCTGGGGCCAATTGATGTATTAGACTTCGGCTAAACCCAAATACATTCTCTATACTCTGGCAATAATGATAGAAAATTCAGGAAAAACAAAATAGCACCTATAGACTTCTTGGCAAATTTGTGATAGGAACAAACTAGAATAGAGAACAACAAAAATTTGATAACAACAAAATATTTAACTATTCTCTAGCACCCGATTACATAGGCAAAGGAATAATCAACAAGACAATATCTGAATACCAAAAATCTCAACTTTATTATTACATAGCATATGAGGGTGGCTACAAAAAATAATAGATATTTACAATAAACTAACTAGCTATATATCTGTCGGTCAACTTCTCTCTGCAACTTAAATAAAAAACCATCAACACTTTGGCTTATGTGGTTCGGCATATTGGTCTAACCCCCTTCTCTAACACACCTTCACACACACCTACTTACTTAACCACTCCCTGTCTTTTTAAAGGCTTTGTTTACCTAGTGGATTCAATTCCTCTTCTGGTCGTTTGATTTCTTCTGACTGTTCGGCTACCAATTCTCACCACTCATTATTCATTCTGACTTCCTTTTTCCTATCAGTCTTCTTCCTTTTGGGCTAACTCCACTCTTTGTAGTTTTTTCCAAACCATTTCATTACCCTCCTACTGATGTGTTGAAAGGATCAATAATCAATTTAGCACGATGCTCCTACATCAAACTCCCCAGGAGACAAAAGATCATGTGCTTCTGCACATGGTTATTAATCAACACTTACCTCTATAAATATTCATCTTCCTAGCCTTGTTTTCATCTTTTTCAACAGGTTCACAACTAGATCTTCACAAGGACATAGGGTTATCCATTCAACTACTCCCATCCATGGTGTAATAACAACTCTCTCAAGGTTGCAAACTCAAAGGTTTCAAATATCCATCACTCTTGTTGTTGCTTCCTCACACAATCACCAACATACTGCCATCTACCCATCCAAGATCCTGGAAGATGCACTACCACCCTTCCTCGGTGGTCTCTCTCTCTCTACACCTTCTACCTAGCTTCATCTTGTTGGAGACTGTACCACAAACCTCTTTCATGTCTAGCACACACACACCTTCACAAACCTCTTCCTTACTGTAGCCTTGATGGATCAACTTGCAACCAAAGAACTTATCAATACACAAACCTCAAACCTTTTAGCAAGGTCCTAGTGTAGATTGCCTCCTTCGACGATCTATCTACACACTCAATATCTTATTTATTTGATACCACTTGATGTATTAGACTTCTGCCAAACCCAAATACATGCTCTATACTCTGGCAATAATGATAGGAAGTTCAGGAAAAATAAAACAACACCTACAGACTAGAATAGAGAGTAACACAAATTCAATAACGGCAAAAATTTGAACTATTTTCTTAGCACCTGGTTACATAGGAACATGAATAATCAATAGGACAATATCAGAATACCAAAAATCTCAACTTTATTATTACACATATGAGGGTGGCTACATAAAATAATAGATGTTTACAATAAACTAACTAGATATATATCTGTCAGTCGACTTCTCTTTGGAACTTAAAAAAAAAAACATCATCACTTTGGCTTTTGTGGTTCAGCCTACAAGCCAAACCCCCTTCTCTAACATGCCTTCACACACACCTACTTACTAAACCACTCTCTGTCTTTTTAAAGCCTCTATTTGCCCAGTCAATTCAATTCCTCTTCTGGTCATTTGATTTCTTCTGATTGTTTGGCTACCAATTCTCACCACTCATTATTGGTTCCAACTTCCTTTTACCTATTGGTCTTCTTCCTTTTGGATCAACTCCACTCTTTGCAGTTTCTTCCAAATTGTTTCATTACCCTCTTGTTAATGTGTCGACATGATCAATAATCAATCTAGCGCGATGCTCCTACATCATCAATATTCTCTTATGATAAATAATGTATATTATGAATATTTATATTGAATTTACCTCATTCCCAAAAGGTAATGGAACCACAAGAACAATGGAAGAAGGGAACATGTGTCTTCTGAGTCAACATGGAAGAGACCAAAAGAGATCTATAGACAACACAAGGGATAACATATAGAAGAATTGAGATACAAATAGAAGGATGTCACAACAAATTCGGCCTCTTTATTACCTTGCACCAATAGAGTACCAAGGGTCATCTAAAGAGAACCTAATATAACACAAAAACACATCATTGGGGAAACACGTTACAAACAAGTAAGAGAGGATCTACAGCATGAATGAATCTAATCAAGCAAATCATCTATCTCCCAATCTTGATAAACATTATTTTAAGAAGGTGGAAAATATGCAAGAGGAGAGACTTCAAGCATAGTAGATAGAGCTACTACAATTTCCAAACAAGGACCATGCTCCAATGATGAGTCACTTTGTTTTTCACTAGAATCTAGGGTTAATGCATTTGAAAAATGTGAAGATATATCATTATTAACATCAAAAAGCATACATATCATCAAAATCATTATAATCAACACTGTTAGCATGAGCAACATCATCATCCATTTCATCATCTACATTAATAAAAAATGGGATCTCTAAAATGAAAAGAGCATGAAGCATCATTTTTCTTAAGCATTTTTAATCTTGGTGATATAGGTTGAACTTCCTTGCTAGGGCTAGGAAAAGTTTGGACAAATGGGACCAAGTCAACATTTGGTGTCTTCGGGGAGGAAATGGTTTGGGAAGAAAGTTCACAAGATTTAACATGACCTCTTCATTAGTGTTCTCTCGCACAATGGCTTCTTTTAATTTTAGCCGAGTCTTGTGAAGGTTGAGGATCAATGGACATAGGATGATTTTTTTCCTTTTAAAGAGGAGTAACGGGAGAAGCCACATTACATTGAGACATAGAATATTCCAAGAACTTTCCTTTGTAAGATGTAGGAAGTGGGACCATGGCATATATGGGAGGAATAGAAGGTGTGGGAAGGATATGAAGTCCATCATGAGGAGGAGGAATAGGTCTAGGGTCTCTAGGGTTACTCAAGGATAACATTGTCTCATTTTTCTAATTTTGATAAGATAGAAAAATGACATCATTTCGAGGCTTGAGAGGCTCAAGTTGTTTAAGCCAAAAGTAATCAAGGGTAAAATTTCCATGCCTCATTTTGGGTTGGTATATGTTATGATTAATTATTATAATAGTGCCATTATAAGGAAATTTTAGATATTTATGAATGGTAGAAGGGATATCTTTCATGGAAGAGAGCCAAGGATGTCCCAACTTCACACGAAATATATATGATGTAGGAATGATAAAAAAAGTCACATCTAAGCACTCAGTACCACTCTCAACAGGGAGAGTAATAGAACCAATAGTAGGGCAAGAGAAAGCATTATACACCTTGACCATAACATGATATTGATCATATTCTTCTTGATGCAATTGCAAAATGTAAAGATATTATTCAATGATCACATTCACCATACACACAAGATCAATGAGCACCCCTAGTGAGAGTTTGTCTTTGATCTTCACAATGATATGTGTGGTCCATGAGGTGCAACAATAGTCTCACTAGGATTAAAGTTAACCCATATGTCCTTATGAGGTCTAGGTTTCTCAACAAGATTCACAACATTGTTAGACTCAACAACAAGGTCATTAGGAGAAAAGGAAAGAGACTCACACTCAACAACATTACTAGAGTGATAAGGCAAAGGATTGATCAATATTTAGATATTTTAATTAGGAGTAGCTATGGATTTGTTTCCTTTGTCATGGCCACACCTAATGTCATGGATATCCCTTGACTATTGATATTTTCATTTATCTTGATGAATCCTTTGTTGTTAATTGACACTCATTGGGTTCATTTTTTTATCATTTATGGAAACAAGATATGATGGAAGTCATAAACCAGCACTAGGAAGCATATACCGGTAGATACTGGCTTTGGAGCATTCAGGGCTACATTGGCACCGGCATCGACACCGGCACCAACATCAATACTTCTTTGGAAGTTGACATCAAGGATTTACTTAAATCATTTTTTAATTATTATTGTCAAGGCTGACATTTTTATAAATGTATTGTAAGCCGACATAAGGCATATCATTTGTAATAGGTATATAGGTCAGTCTGCTAGGTTATTTTTGTAATAAAGCGAGATATATAAATGTCTGGATATAGGAGAATATAGCAGAACTATATGATGCAAAATATATGTATGGAGATCATTTTGTATGTAAATTCTATATCATGCAATGATCTATAGATAGCTTGGAAAGCATTCTTGGAGGAGAAGAGATACCAGTAGCAGTTCAGAGTGTATGAACCGGTATAGAGAAGAACCAGAACCAGAACTTTATTTGGCATAGCGGATGCATTCTTGAGTTCATTTTCAGTAATTTACTTTGGCAGAAAGCTTGTAGTCAGTGAGGCTCTTTAGTGATGAGCAGTATTCTCTAGGTAGTGTCCCTTCCTGCAAGTGCAGGCCCCTATTATTTGTAATATCTTTCCATATGGTCAGTGAACTGATATTGTGGGTCACAAATCCCACCATTTTTTTTCCTCGTTAAGGTTTTCCATTTATAAATTATGTGTGTTATGGTGTTCATTTATGTGGATGGTTAATTTTCTTATTGTTATATGTTTGTGTGTTTACCGATATATATATGCATGGTCTAGAAAGTTAAAAATTGTTCATTTTGGCAAAATATTGATTTACCCCCCCTCTCAATGTTCTTGGATCCCAACAAATTGGTATCAGATCTTGGTACCTTGGAAGAAGTTTAACAGCTTGAGTAAGATCCTAAAATTGAAATCTTTGAACATGGCTATAGAGAAGCAACTTGAGATGGCTCTTGAGGATTATGATGCTGAAAGGATGAAGAACTTGAAATTGCAAGAAGAATTGGATTCTGCAAATGAATTCATTCTTATTTTGCAAGAAAGGTTATCATCTACTCAAGCCAAGAGAAAAGAACTTTTACAACAACCGGATGATGAGGAGAAAAATGCTCTTAAAGAACAATGTCAGAAACTAAGTCAAGCAAACATGCTCATGAAGAATGAAATGCAAGATCTGACTATGAGGTTATCAAAAGATATTGAGGATAGAAAGAAGAAAGAAGATAATCTTGTTATATCTATGAAGAACAAATTTGATGAATGTGGCAGATTGACTCATGAGAATAATTTGTTCAGAACTGATTTAGCACACTCCCAGAACAATGAACAAGAACTTGAAAGACAAGTAACCACTCTGAGAGATGATCTGACTACTGCAAATGAGTATAAAGAAAATTTTAGGATCAATGTTGTACAGTTGGATGACTTATTGAAAAGACAAAGACAGATTGATGATTCTAGAGGACTTGGATTTATACAAGGTGAATGCTCTGGTACTGCAAATGAAGATTAGACAATCAGTATGTAGAAATCATCTAAATGGAGGAAACCGGTAAGGCAATCTAGTGCTTATAAATTCAATGGTATATGTTTTGTTTGCAACAAATTTGGGCATATGGCTAAACAATGTATAAATAAGGAAAATCAAAACAACAATTTTGTTCCCAGTCAATGCACAAACTACAAGAAATATGGTCATAGATCATAAGACTGCAGAATGAATGTTAAATGTCATGCATGTGGAAAATTTGGACATTTTGCTAATCATTGTAGGTCAAGAAATGATACCAAATATGTCAAAGCAATTCAGAAGAACAATGTTACATGTTATGCATACAACAAAATATGTCATATTGCTAAGTATTGCAGAAGCAAGACTCAACCAGTTAATAATGATAAAGATAATGAGAAAGGAAAGCAGAAGGTAGATGAAATACAACAAGATCACACCAAGAGATGCATTACAAAATCTGAAGAATCAAGTGGAGATGGATCTATATCGGCAACTCCACCAATAGAACAGAGTATTCCTCCACCAGCAGGAAATTCCACCAGTAACTGAGGCATAAGCCTTAGTGGTTGGCAAAGTCATTGCTAAATTTTGCATATTACCCCAAAAGAGATCTAAGGAGATCTAGAAAGAGATCTGGAGAATTGTGTTCATCATCGATGAAGGTTCACCTGACACATAACTATGAAACCGAGATCTATTGGGTTGTTGGTGAAGCATTAATATTAGGGTTTTATTCACTGATAAAAGAGGGTAAGTGAATTCATTTTCACTCACTAAGCATTCAAACATTCAGAGCAAAGAAAAGGTGAGTCAAGAGCGAGTAGAAGCATTGTGAAAATCTTTCAAGCAGTTATCAACCTTCTACCGGCACTCACTTTCAGGTATTTTTTGAAATGGCATCTAGATCTTCAGCTCCTACTTTTATTGCAAATCCCACCATTGTCAAATTCAAGGATAGGTTAAGGCCAGTCTTTAAGAAGGTTTCGAAAATTGCTAAAAAAGAAGACTTTGTGGGAGCATTTTCTAGGGCTCCTGACAGTGTAATGTATGTTGAAGATGTGAGAGCATACATTCACTACACCCTTGAGGACTTGGGCACTGAAGACATCAAAATTATGTATCAATCTGTGATACTAGGAGACTCTGGAACCATCAAACTAGAATTTAAAGCAATTGAGGATCTAGGGTTAACCAGTATTCTGTACATACCAGAATTCAAAGATGAAGTGATCGGATACATTCTGAGTAGGGTTCACAATGAATTTATTTTGGCTAGATAGGCCTTACATGATCACGAAGGAGGCAATTCAAGCTATCGCCGGCTTACCCAGGGTCGGACAAGAACCTGGCAAGAAAATTTCCAACATAGAGGTTGAAAAACTCACCGATGCTACACCTAACAGCAGATCAATGAAGATAAGCACAATCACCGACACAGATATAAAGTTTGCAAGCATGATCATAGGTTACAAGGTAACTCAATCCAACCGATTGAATTTTGTTGCTAGTTCATGCATTCATGCTGCATATCAGATGCTGAGGACTCGAGGAATAATCTGAAGTATGATTTATGTGAGTGGACGAGGAGTGAGTTGATGTTAAACCTTGGATAGATCAAAGGAATCAAGAAAGGCACCTTTAGATATGGAAACTTGATTATTTTTTTAATGCTTTACTTCCTAAATGAGCTACCCAGTATAGGGAAGAAGCATTGGGCTCATGACATACCAGTAGGTATGCAAATCAAGGAAGCTATCACTAGTCTTGGTACTAGCAGAGATGAGAAACTTTAGGGGTATTTTAAGACTTTTCAAGAAAACATGAAGAAAGAGAGAGAATTTCAAAAAAGATTGTGGAGAAGTATTCCATTGATATATGTTTCATGGTAAAAACTAATGAAACTCTTATGGAAGCAATTGAACTTAGGCAAATCTGGGTTACTGATCTTGGATATGAGGTGGATGATAGCATTTTTGAACTCTATGTAAATATGTTGTTAGATGCCCCATTACATGATAAGACAGAACATTTTGGCATAGCAGGAGAGAAGGCTCTTGAAGTGAAAACCAGATTTAACAAGAAGAGAAGAGAAAAGAAAATAGAAAAGATGTCTGCATATGTACAAGATGTGCTTTATAAGATAGACACTCAATTGGGTTCCAAATCAAAATAGGCAGCTAAACCGGCAGAGGTTGGTACTGTAGAAGTGAAGAAGCCACAAGTTCACATTTCCCCTATCACTTCTGACTCTGATCCTAAGGATAATAAACCTCTAGCTTTCAGAAGGGTACAAAGGAAGAATGTGGAAAAACCATCAGTAGAGTAGAAGAAGGTAGAGCCTAGGAGGAGACTTGTTAGAAAGGCAACTGAGCCTACTGCACCTCCACCACTGGCAAGGAATCCTATGCAAAAGAGGAAACCAGTCACACCGACAACCACAAGAAAAAAGAAGAAGGGTGATGATACTGGAACCAATAAGACCACAATGACCTATGTTGAGCTTATTGATGAAATTACAAAAGATGGAATATTGAAAAATATATCTAAGTATTATAAAGATTTAGAAGAGAATGAGCAAAGTGAATTAGAAGAGGCTATTTTGTTGTATATAGACATCTATAAGAAATCCTTAATTGAAATTTTGAAGGAGATACCTTTATCCTTATATTATAAACTTGAGGCTAGGAGACTTGACACTGTCAAGAGAGATAGGGAAATCAAAGAAGTAGCACTTTTGGAATTGTGTGGTACTGTAAATAATGAGGATATGAAAAGATGTATTGACACTGCAAATAGGACAATCTTCAGTAGTAAATCTCGACAAATAAGCCTTATGCTGGGGAGAGTAAATGAGGTGGTAAATGAGACAAGTAAGGGATGGACCAAATTCTTTCAGAAAAACCCAAACTTTCTCACATCTCAAGAAAAATTTGCAAGGGCAACATCTTCCACCATTCCTGACAAATCAAAAGGGAAAGGTATTTTGGGTAGATCAACTCCAGTTTTGACACAACCGATAGTAACTATAGATACTCAAACACAACCGGCAACTAAGGAGAGTGTACAGTCTATACCGGAACAGACCATTTTTTAGTAAGGCAATGTACAGGACACTGGAAATTCTGTGGATAATACTCCATGGGTAGTAACTGACACTGCACCAAGTGGCGAAGCCACCAGTGCAATAGAGGTTGAGATGGACAAGGTAAAATCCACTGAGTCCATACCGGAAGGTAAAAATGATTCCCTAGCAAAGGTTTTGGCAATTGACACTTCTCAGGTTGAGAAGAAATTAGTCTCTGAGTTGAGTCCAACAGAATTAATGATGATGGCTACTCATAAATTACTGAAGGAAGGTACTAGAGATAAAGGATGAATTGATAAATCAGTCTCTATATTGCATAGATTATTACCAGAGTGTCAGATTGAAGATGGAGCAAGCACTTCCGGTAAGCTCAAGACTCTAACAAAGCATATATCCAACAATTTTCAATCTGTGAGGTAGATAGCAGACCGACAAGCTTTGGACAATTTCACAGCAGCAAAAAGAACAACTTTTGATCAGCTTATAGAAACAGGGAAGAAGAAAATTGAGGACAAACTTATCCCTATTGAGGTTTGTTTAAAACAGTGTACAAATATCTACAGTGTGTTGTAACTGTTGGGAGTATTTAAAACTGAGTCAATTTTATAGGCCCATTTCAAAATTTTGCCCTGCATTTCCAAATGATTAAAATAAGTCAGTTTGAATGGCCTAGTTAGAAAGGGGGTAAAATGGAGCCGGTTGATTTTCAGAGGGTAAGGCTCGGGATTCATGTCCCACACCTTTCATTTGGCCTATGCAGTGATGTGCAACTTTCAGAATTCAGTTTGGATAAGTTTACTAGGTACCCATTTCGAGGGGTGAGCTGAAAGTGCATTTTAGGCACAAATGCATATTTTATTGAGTAGCCTACTTTGAGCGATTACATCTTTTTCCCTGTTGATCATCATGGATAATTTCAAAATGGATTGAATTTTATGCATTAATGTGAGTCACCCTGCAAAATTTCAGGTCTTGACAAATCCATTTGCTCAGTTTTCAAAACCGAATCCGTTTGCAGTTTGTGTGTCTTGGCAAGTCCCTGTTTCAACAGCTAGTCGGAGCCCTGTTTTGCACAATTGTAAAACTTGCCTCAGTAAGCATCATGCCAAAGTGTTTCTTCCAGGTTGATGTCAGTATAAATGGTGAGCTACGTTTCAAATTTCAAGTCCTTATGAGTCCGTTTGTTCAGTTTTCAAAGCTCAATCCGTTTGTAGTTTGTGATGTTTGCACAAGTGTAAAAATGTCCCGGTGAGCGTCATGTCAGAATGTTTGTTCCGGGATAATTTTGGTATAAATGGTGAGCTACATTTCAAATTTTAAGCTTTTATCAATCCGTTTGATCGGTTTTCAAAAGGACTTATTTTGCCATCAAATTCAGTTATCCGCACTTCCAGTGTTAGATCAGTTAATGTAGCCGTTTTGGTGAGTGCGTCGTTTGCATCCTGTTAGTCGGGTGATCGAACTGAGAATTCAAAGATTTAATATGTACTTAAAGGTACCTATGTTCCGAATTTGAGAGCCTACGGAGGTCGTTTGATATTTTTGAGAAAGGCATCATGTGTTGCCAAAACATTGACTTCATCAGGTCCACAGTGTCGACAAAGCCAGTTGGCCGTTTTCAAAAATTAATATCTCTTCGCTCAGGACTCATCTTGAGAAACCATTTGGTAGATGTCATCCTTGTATATCAAAGTACATGCTTGTCAGATGGCGAGCTCCAGAAAGGTGTTTTGACAGGTTTGAAAATTACGTCTTCGCGATTAAATGCGAAAAATGTGGCGTAATTGCCTGAAAGTTGCAAAATGCAATTTTATGATCCGAAAATGGTGCCGATCGATTCCAGAGGTATGTTTGAGGTTCCTAAGATATTCCAGAGGCTAGTAGCTTGGAAACGAAAAAAAATTTAGTCGGACCCACTTTGGGGTCTCATGCCTGTGCTTTAATTTTAATGGTGAAATGTTCCTTTTTCCTGGCAATATATGTGTATCCATATTGGCTCGAATGCAATTCACCAGTCGAACAGTGAGAGAGAAGAGAAACTCCAATACCAAATGCGAATTGGTATGTGGAAAATTGAAAGGTTTTCAAATTAAATAAAGCTGGCATGTTTTGATGCAAATGCACTTGGCAGCCGTGGTGTTGAGAAGACCATTTAAAAGTTTTAAACCAAATGCATTGGCATGAGGAAATTTATTAAACCTTTCAACCAAATGTAATTTGGGAGGTTGAAAGCCAAATTCCACAACCTTCCCAGCATTCTCCTTGTTGTGTGTGATGTCTGGGAGTGCATTTTAAAACTCCAGCCAATACAAACAACAATTTAATCCTTTGTGTGGAGTTTTGGGGGGCAACTTTTAACCAAATGAAATTGCCTCTACCAGCAGCCTCCCTTTACGTGGAGTGAAGTTTAAAATGTAGAAGCTTTCAATTAAATGCAAACACTTAATGGCAGCCCTTGCGTGGATGGGTGTAGTTAAGTTTTCAATGGAACTCCAACGAATGCACATTGACAAGGCTAATATCCTCTCCTCTTGGATGAGCTTAATGAAAAGCCATTAAAACAAGAATAACAGTAGTTTAGTCTCTCACGATGGCCGGAGATTGGGCAGGTTGAAGTCTTCCAGCAGTAGTAAGAGGCAATGTGCAGCAGTAGCATGGATTGGGCACATTGGATTTTATAAAATGCAAATGGAAAGTGTTTTGTCCCCAATCCTCTCCTCTGCGTGGTCTCTCAGCACTTGGAACTTTCAATGAATGCAACCAGCACCAAATATGGAATGATGGATCGCTCCCCATTTAGATAGTAGATAATGCATTTCAAACAGGGAGATTCACAGTATGGTTACCAGCAACAATATCATCAAACAAACATAGCAGCCACATGACTTTGTCATCCCCTCTTTGTCATATAGAAAAGAAATTAGAAACCCCAACCATATGCAATGATGTGAGGTGCAGCTATGTGGAATGGAGTTACAGATGTTTTATAAACTTCCAAGCAATGCAAACGAATTTGGAAACGCCATTGGCAAGACTCAGAAACCTCCAAAATGCAGTCCCAGGCTTAATGTTTTAATCCCACATTCGCTGGGAAGTGGGATATTTTAATGTTTATATGCAAAAACGCACTATAGTAATATGTCTAAGCCATAAAAGCTTTTGACAGATGGTGCCTATGGGCGCCCAAGGTGGGCCCATGCGCGAGCACGCTTCTCGAGGCGACAGAGGAGGGGAGTCGACGAAAACCAAGTGGACCCCACGTAGGCATGCTTCCCGAGGTAGACAGACAAAATTTTGCAGAGGAAGGTCGGGTTAACGAGTGAGCAGGTTCAAGATGGATCAATGGTGCGTGCTATTTCGCGAAGGGAAGATGCATGTCGTTTAAACCCCGCGAAATAGCGAAAGTGAACAAGAGTCGTCCACGTGTCGTGATAGGTGGTAGTCTAGCAGGCGGGTCCCGGTGAGGTGGCACACAGTTGTCGCACAGGTGGCAGTCCAGTGGCAATGACATGGCGACCAAGTGGCAGTGACGAAGCAAATGACATGGCGGTGATGAGGTGTCATCCCAAGTGGCATCCGGTCAACCCCATCGACCAATCAGAGGCCACCACGTGGCAAAAGCGTCAGGACCAAATGGAGGCAAAAATCAAAATTAAAATGAATAAATAATATAGTTCAAGCTATATTAAAATTCAAAAAATTTAAATGATGGATCCATGTTGAGGATTAATTCGCCCAGTGTCTAAATTTTGGCCAAAATATAAAGTATTATATATCGCCGGAAAGCTCTCGGAGTGAGGAATCTGATTATGAGGTTAATTTTGACAAATGTGGGATATTTTGGAAGCAGTATCCACGGGACCAAAATTCAGTTAGAGGGGAGACACTTGGCAATTTTCAGTTATAGATTTGATTCTCTTCCCTCTCCTTCTTATTTCAAATTCTTCTCAGTTGTAGGGGTTCCAGTTTTTGAGAGATTTGCTCCAAGGGAGAAATCCGAAATTGCAAGTTCCAGTGATGGCATCCTTTTATCAATGCAAATGATAGTGTGTTCGTCTATGTTTTCAGTGTTGTCTTTACTGTAGGTTTAGTTTCAGTTTGCAGGTTCACACATATGCAAGGCATGTGTGAGTTTCCATGAAATTGTCTCCAAGATGTACTCAGATTCATATAATTTCATATTATCAAGGATAATTTGAGTTGTCTCTTTTAGATTCCTCTAAGAGTGTAATGTTGTCTTTTGGGTATTCTTCAAGGAAGGATTTTAATCCTAAAACCCAGCATTAATGATTTTGAATGCATATTGGATATCTACATATAAGTATGGTTTTGTGACAGAATAGAGGATTGTATTAATATAAGACATTGATACTTGAAAATTTAATGTTGAAAAGAACTTGCATCTGAGATTTCTCATCCAGTTTTATGCATGACTCTGTGGCCTGGATAAGGCACTAGTCTCTTGTAATATTGAAAGGTTGTCAAAACACCATTTAAAAATCCAAAATCAGAATATCTTTTTATATTTTATGTTATGTGGAAGTGTCCCTCCATCTCATGATTCAAAATGTTGAGTTGCAAGTGTGGATCTAGCCCATCTGCAGTTATCTCTTAGTTTTTGAACCTTTTGAGATCCATCTGCTTTTGATTGATGCAGTCTTGTGTGTAATAGGTCTGATTAAATGCATCAAAGGTATACCCGCCTAGGTTTTGCAGAGCCTGAAGAGTAGAAGGATTCATATCCTTGTCATGTTGTCCAAGCCCTGAGGTGTTTCATTGATTGAGATTGGCTATCTCATAGATAGATTTGCAGGTATACTTGGGTTATCTACATCCTAAAACCCAGCATTAATGATTTTGAATGCATATTGGATATCTACATATAAGTATGGTTTTGTGATAGAACAGAGGATTGTATTAATGTAAGACATTGATACTTGAAAATTTAATGTTGAAAAGAACTTGCATCTGAGATTTCTCATCCAGTTTTATGCATGACTCTATGGCCTGGATAAGGCACTGGTCTCTTGTAATATTGAAAGGTTGTCAAAACACCATTTAAAAATCCAAAATCAGAATATCTTTTTATATTTTATGTTATGTGGAAGTGTCCCTCCATCTCATGATTCAAAATGTTGAGTTGCAAGTGTGGATCTACCCCATCTGTAGTTATCTCTTAGTTTTTGAACCTTTTGAGATCCATCTGCTTTTGATTGATGCAGTCTTGTGTGTAATAGGTCTGATTAAATGCGTCAAAGGTATACCCACCTAGGTTTTGCAGAGCCTGAAGAGTAGAAGGATTTATATCCTTGTCATGTTGTCCAAGCCCTGAGGTGTTTCATTGATTGAAATTGGCTATCTCATAGATAGATTTGCAGGTATACTTGGGTTATCACTTTTGGTGAACAACAAAAATGGCGACTCTGCTGGGGAGTTCATGGATCTGAATGTTTGATTGATGAGGTCAGAAGTTGAGTGTATCCTTCGTTCTATCAATTTCATATCCAGCCAGTCTGTCCATTGTGTATGCACAGAGTGTGAAAGTGAATTTATGAGTTAGAAAGTGTTCCTTGTTCTAGATCTACAGAATGATATGTGTTTCATGTCATAGTTTATGAAGGAGTAACAGTGAATGCATGGTTGAAAGTTGTGAGAAGTTCTTTCAGTTGTATGTGAATTTTTCCCAATTCCTTAGTTGGGTGGCGACTCTGTGGTTCATACCAGTATTGAACAACCTGGAAGAGTGTTTGTTGCAACGAGATCGAAGGAGTAAAGAGAATTAAATTTGTGATTGAATGGTCCTGCTGTTCAAAATATCCTCTGTGCAAGAGGTGGCGACTCTGATGTAAAAGACCATGCTAAAGGTGAAGTAAATCTCTAGATCTACAAGAGTTTATAGCTGCAAATCTCCAGTTATTTTAAGAGGTTTCAAATGCAAAGATATTTGTTCTGAAAATTAGAATGTATAATGTCGTTTTCCCATTTAGTGAACAACACTAGTCTAGAGGGAAAGAGAGGATCTCAAAATTGATTTGCATATCTATGTTGCTAAAATATTCAGTGTATGTGATCTTCCGTAGTATGCAAATTTAGGAAAGATTTGTGTCAAGCAGTGTTATGAATAGATTAGTATAAGGATACTTGCTTGAGGTTTTTTATTTCAGATTGTATAATCATTTGTGGGAGTAGGAAAAATGAGCAGTAAAGATTTTCAGTCTTGTGTATTTCCACATAGAGCCATGCCTGGTGAAGTGTCACAACCATATAATAGGAGAAGTTTCATCATGAACCATTATGCTGCTCTAAATTTCAAAGATATTCCGGGTTACCCAAATCCCATACCCACAGAAATCAGAAAGTATTTGCCCATATTCAGTGGGAAGAAATTAGAATCAGCATGTCAACATTTGAAAAGATTTTCAGATTTGATAGGAGAGTTTGAAATTTGTCAAGAAGATGTATGTATGAAATTGTTTATTCAGTCATTGAAAGAGGATGCAAGAGATTGGTTCTCTTTTTTGCCAGTGAATTCTATTACCTCATGGGAAGAATTGGTTTCAAATTTCATGGATCAATTTGATGAGAAGGTGAGTGATTCCGACTTGTTGAAAGAGTTCACTTATATACAAATCAAGGAAGATGAATTGGTACCCACATTTAACATCAGATTTTCACAAGCTCTGTCCAAAATTTTCAGAAGGTATAAAATTGATGATAAAGTATGTCTAGATGTTTACATGAGTGCATTTGATGAGAAGATGGGTTTCCTATTGAAAAACAAAGAACCCAAAACCTTGTATGAAGCCTTTAACACAGCTAGGGATATGGAAAATAACTTGAAGTTTGGAATCTCAAAGAGATTCGTGTCTCCTATTGTTTCTTGCCAAAGCATCTTCAATGGTGAAATACCATGTGAAGTTGAGCAAATCATTCCTTGTCTAGGTGCATCAAGCTCTGCAGTTCCGAATGGTTTTGTTGATGCATATGTTTCAGATTTGAATGAGAGTCAAGAACCTCTGCTGTTAACATCGGTTGCCTCTCACAGTGATGAGCAAATGATTAGTGGGAAGTGTTGTGAAAATATTGATATGGAGATTGATATATACAAGGGATATGTACCATTTGATTTGTATGCCGGTTATGTTGATTATGTGGCTGCCAACTACCAAGTGAGTCATGCATCTCTTCAGGATAATATTAATGAAAATAATGATGGTGATGACCATCAATCTTTACATGCTGCTGATGTATTTGATGTTGAAATACCAAATACAGAGGGATTACTAAGTGTTGTTGTTTGTGCAAGTGAAAATGTGCCATATGATGAAAATCAGAATTGTTTGGTGCGAACAATAGCTGATCCTCTTTTAAACATTGATGATGTCAATTGTGTTGAGGATGAAGTAAATGTTTTTTCAAATTTCACTTCGGACTTCATTTCTTATAATCATGTTGATAATCTTTCTTTTTTGAAAGATATGCACAATGTTAATTCAGAAAATTGTAATGGTACACATGATTGCGATGAAGATATAGCACACATGGATGGACAAAAGTTTACGGAATCTCACATGGAACAGCAAAGTGCAATGCAAGACCAGAAGATTGCAGAACTTAAGAAAGCTCTTGAGGTTGTGGATAAGAAGGTTCAAATGTTGGAGAGCCTTCGAACTATTGATGAAGACTTTCTGCAATATAGTGAAGAGGATTCTTCAGAAAAGGACTGTGAATTGAATGTTTGTACCTTTAATGAACATGCTGACCTAACAGATGGTTTTATGACAGAAGATTTTAGTGAACATGCTAAAAACTTATCTGATGAAGTAAATGGCAGCGATGTTCATGTTCATTCTTTGGCTGATGACGAGTGTTCAATTGGTGAAGAAGATCAGTTGTGGCAAGATAAGTTTGATTATCTTGATTTTCAGAATGATGGTCATAGAATAGAATCTCATGAATATGAAACATGGAACACTGAGGATTGTTCCAGCCAAGTTTCATTTTCTTCTTTGTTTGATGAAGATGATTATGAGGATCGAATGGATGGTGTCTTTAGCAATTTTACTAATGCTTTATTCAATGCTGATATAGATACGGACCAGCCACTTCAGTGTCATAATGTTCATAAAGGGATTGTCCATTTGGTTTCTAACCCTTTGTATGAAGAGATAATTGATCAGCCAGATGTTGTTAATGGTAAACTAGTCCATAATACTGATGGCATTCCGAACAGCAATAGCATGAGTTGTAAGAATTTATTTCATGATGAAGGTAATAGGCATGGATTATGTGATGATCATTTAAAACCACAAATGAAAGTGTTTCAGGGGGATATAAGTATGGATGAAAAAGATTCAGCTGAGGATTTTCTTTAGCCAGAGGTATGCATTCTTTTCAATGAATGGGATGTTGAGAATGCAGAGGTTCTCAGTTTGATGAGCAAGGATAGTATGAGGTGTGATCAGCGTAGTGAAGTAGCACATCTGGATGGTAATGTTCATGTTCCTTGTTTGCATCGGTTGACTAGTAATGCCTCTCATTCTATGAATTTAAATGATAACAAGGTGAATGCTGATAGGAATTGCAATGTTGAAAATGAGTGTTTTATTTTTCAAGTTCAACATGATGATGTCCTTGCAAATGATAGAATTGAGTGGGATAGTGAAAGGTATGTCAGCTTGTGGGAATGCCTCCATGGTGATTTGTCTCATGATTTTACTTGTGTTGAAATAGTGTGTGATCACAAAGTTCAAAATCAGACCAAAGGAATGCACACTAGCTATTTCAGTAATGAGACAAAAGAGGTTGATTATAATGATCATGCTCAGTTGTTACTAGAAGGTGCCTTTGTTCTGATCAATATGTTAGGTGATGAGAATCAGATTTTTGACAGAGGTAAATGTTTGTAAGTGGAGCAGTTGTGATCAGTTATGAGTTAGTTTTATATTTTGTACAGTTGCTTTGCTTTCAGTTGTGTGGTTTTCAATAAGGTGCCCTACTGTTTCAGTAGAATAAGGAAGCCCTGTTTTGAGAAGAGAAGAATTGAGAGAAGAATGATCCGTTTTCGGATGGTCTGCTTAACCAAAGATATCTGGATTCTTGTGTTGATCTTGCAATCAACCATCCCCAGTCAGAGCCACTGTTGGGAGTATTTAAAACTGAGTCAATTTTATAGGCCCATTTCAAAATTTTGCCCTGCATTTCCAAATGATTAAAATAAGTCAGTTTGAATGGCCTAGTTAGTAAGGGGGTAAAATGGAGCCGGTTGATTTTCAGAGGGTAAGGCTCGGGATTCATGTCCCACACCTTTCATTTGGCCTATGCAGTGATGTGCAACTTTCAGAATTCAGTTTGGATAAGTTTACTAGGTACCCATTTCGAGGGGTGAGCTGAAAGTTCATTTTAGGCACAAATGCATATTTTATTGAGTAGCCTACTTTGAGCGATTACATCTTTTGCCCTGTTGATCATCATGGATAATTTCAAAATGGATTGAATTTTATGCATTAATGTGAGTCACCCTACAAAATTTCAGGTCTTGACAAATCCATTTGCTCAGTTTTCAAAACCGAATCCGTTTGCAGTTTGTGTGTCTTGGCAAGTCCCTGTTTCGACAGCTAGTCGAAGCCTTGTTTTGCACAATTGTAAAACTTGCCTCAGTAAGCATCATGCCAAAGTGTTTCTTCCAGGTTGATTTCAATATAAATGGTGAGCTACGTTTCAAATTTCAAGTCCTTATGAGTCCGTTTGCTCAGTTTTCAAAGCTCAATCCGTTTGTAGTTTGTGATGTTTGCACAAGTGTAAAAATGTCTCGGTGAGCGTCATGTCAGAATGTTTGTTCCGGGCTAATGTTGGTATAAATGGTGAGCTACATTTCAAATTTCAAGTTTTTATCAATCCGTTTGATCGGTTTTCAAAAGGACTTATTTTGCCATCAAATTCAGTTATCCGCACTTCCAGTGTTAGATCAGTTAATGTAGCCGTTTTGGTGAGCACGCTGTTTGCATCCTGTCAATCGGGTGATCAAACTGAGAATTCAAAGATTTAATATGTACTTAAAGGTACCTATGTTCCGAATTTGAGAGCCTACGGAGGTCGTTTGATATTTTTGAGAAAGGCATCAGGTGTTGCCAGAACATTGACTTCATCAGGTCCGCAATGTCGACAAAGCCAGTTGGCCATTTTCAAAAATTAATATCTCTTCGCTTGGGACTCATCTTGAGAAACCATTTGGTAGATGTCATCCTTGTATATCAAAGTACATTCTTGTCAGATGGCAAGCTCCAGAAAGGTGTTTTGACAGGTTTGAAAATTACGTCTTCGCGATTAAATGCGAAAAATGTGGTGTAATTGCCTGAAAGTTGCAAAATGCAATTTTATGATCCGAAAATGGTGTCGATCGATTCCAGAGGTATGTTTGAGGTTCCTAAGATATTCCAGAGGCCAGTAGCTTAGAAACGAAAATTTTTTTAGTCGGACCCACTTTGGGGCCCGACCTGGCTCATGCCTGTGCTTTAATTTTAATGGTGAGATGTTATTTTTTCCTCGCAATATATGTGTATCCATATTGGCTCGAATGCAATTCACCAGTCGGACAGTGAGAGAGAAGAGAAACTCCAATACCAAATGCGAATTGGTATGTGGAAAATTGAAAGGTTTTCAAATTAAATAAAGCTGGCATGTTTTGATACAAATGCACTTGGCAGCCGTGGTGTTGAGAAGACCATTTAAAAGTTTTAAACCAAATGCATTGGCATGTGGAAATTTATTAAACCTTTCAACCAAATGTAATTTGGGAGGTTGAAAGCCAAATTCCACAACCTTCCCAGCATTCTCCTTGTTGTGTGTGATGTCTGGGAGTGCATTTTAAAACTCCAGCCAATACAAACAACAATTTAATCCTTTGTGTGGAGTTTTGGGGGCCAGCTTTTAACCAAATGAAATTGCCTCTACCAGCAGCCTCCCTTTACGTGGAGTGAAGTTTAAAATGTAGAAGCTTTCAATTAAATGCAAACACTTAATGGCAGCCCCTACGTGGATGGGTGTGGTTAAGTTTTCAATGGAACTCCAACGAATGCACATTGGCAAGGCTAATATCCTCTCCTCTTGCATGAGCTTAATGAAAAGCCATTAAAACAAGAATAGCAGCAGTTTAGTCTCTCACGATGGCCGGAGATTGGGCAGGTTGAAGTCTTCCAGCAGTAGCAAGAGGCAATGTGCAGCAGTAGCATGGATTGGGCACATTGGATTTTATAAAATGCAAATGGAAAGTGTTTTGTACCCAATCCTCTCCTCTGCGTGGTCTCTCAGCACTTGGAACTTTCAATGAATGCAACCAGCACCAAATATGGAATGATGGATCGCCCCCCCATTTAGATAGTAGATAATGAATTTCAAACAGGGAGATTCACAGTATGGTTACTAGCAACAATATCATCAAACAAACATAGCAGCCACATGACTTTGCCATCCCCTCTTTGTCGTATTGAAAAGAAATTAGAAACCCCAACAATATGCAATGATGTGAGGTGCAACTATGTGGAATGGAGTTTCAGATGTTTTATAAACTTCCAAGCAATGCAAGCGAATCTGGAAAACGCCATTGGCAAGTCTCAGAAACCTCCAAAATGCAGTCCCAGGCTTAATGTTTTAATCCGACTGTTGAACACTATATTTGAAAATAAAAAAATATAAAAAAAATGCATATTTCCATAGGCGTAAAAACTAAAAGATGTTTCGGCCAGCAAATTGTATCGAGCGCTTCAAAAGAAGTTTCATCGAAAGAGTATTTTCATCGAAATGAGGTATGTAAAGCACCAAGCAAAAGTATTTCGGCAAAAAGTCACTTTCGATGAATGTAGAAAATCACTCATCGATACTCTAAGTTTCATCGAAAAGGTAAAAAATGAAAGGCAAAAAGGCAAAAGTGATTTCGAAGGAATATCATTACCGAAGAAACTAATAAAGCATTCATCGAAATGCAAGTTTTCATCGATGACATAATGTCGAACAAAAGCAAAGGTGTTTCATCGCAAAAGGAGGATATCGATGAAAAAGGAATGTCGATAAACATACATGAGCCTTCACCGAAGAAAGAAACTCATCGAAAGAATGATTTCGATGAAACTTGCGATTGACTTATCGAAAAGGAGGTCTATCGATGAAAGAATGGTTTCGATGAGTCTTGAAAGTGGCTTCTCGACATGGGCTATTCACCGAAACAATAGTATCGAAGAAAATGGGCTTTCGATGAAGGATTTAAACACTCGGCCGAAGACAAGGGTTTCATCGATAACTTGAAATATGATCACTTTGATCGAACTGTACTTCCCGCGAAAGAGTTAAAGGCCCAAGTGAAGAATGTCACATCTGCAATTAAGTTTAAAACACTTGAGTAGCCATTGTAGACGCATAACATTAACTGTGCACAAGTTGCCCATACGATTACAGTTGAATTGATTGAATTTTCATAGAAACCAGATCAATGCTAGAAGACTGAAAGTTGCGAGGAACTTGCGGAAACTTGCGAACGACAATCAGAAGAGCTGGGCATTTCTCCAAGTAAGTGTTGCCTCTCGTATTTGCTATAATCATGGAACCTTCGTCTTCTTCTTCTAAAAAGAGTAGGAAAGGAAAAGAGCTGAACCCTGAAGAGAAGCCCAAGAGACAAAAGAAAGAAGGGAGAGCTCTGACTCAGGATTTGTTAGACCAGTGTCCCTCATCTAGTGTAAGGTCCAAAAAGATCAAAAGTGAAGGAGAAGTGATATCCCTCGAGGATTTGCGAAAAGAGCTCATCAGCGTCAAGGATTGGGCCTTGTCAGAAATAGATCGAACTAAGGATATGGCCCCTACTGTCAACTAGATAATATTCAAGTATCTGTCGCTGGGAGATGAATTGAAGAAACAGACTCCTCGAATCAAAACCTTCAAAGACGACGACTACATTCATCATTTAGGACTTCTAAATCTCTTTTTGCTTAAGTTTGTTAGAAGCACTCAAACTAACGATCAGTATTTCGAAAAGTCGTGTCTCTTCATGAAAAGCCTTCATCCTCATATATATATGAGAATGATTTTTGTAATATAGGGAGAAAGGGGATAAGAATTAAGGTCAAGATAGCGACGTTTAACAGCCTGTAAGTCTTCTGTATACGAACCATAATGGAATACAAACTTTGATGAATTATTTCTCTGCATATGTGTTACGGATCACTTCATTTTCTTTTGGCAATCATCTGTGATATTATCTGATAGGATAAGGTTATTCATGTTCTTAAGATCAAATCTATGCTTTGTATTATGATGTTGAAACAGAGGTTTTGCTTGCGGATTGTAATTGTTCCTTGCAGAGCTTAATTGATTGGTCCCTTAAGGGTAGGGTTAAATTCACTCAATCAACATATGATATAAGCATTTGTTTGGTTCCAAAAGAAATAATAACTGACAGGATCATAAAGGGATTAAAAAACTGTCTCACAGGTTCGCACAATAAGTCCTGAAGAAAAATGCAATGACTCTGTAGCCCAAACAACAAAGAAGGCACTGGCTAATTACAAATTATACTCATTTTATTCATCATTGATTATTTTAACAGCAATAGAAGTAATTAAGAAACATAAAACAAATAATTATTACAACAACAATCTTGAACTCATCTGCTATATCTCCATTCAAGGAACTTATGCCATTTCAAGATCAGGAGATATCAGATTAGGATAATAAATCTGCTATAAAAAGCACTGGTTATTGGAGACATTTCAGTGAATAGGTATACCCGCCTAGGTCCTGCAGAGCCTAAAGTGAGAGAGTAAAATCTGAATCAGTTTGCTCTATATGTTGGCCAAGTCAATTGGAGGGTTCAACCATAGGAGTTGGCATTTCCTTAGAACCTATCCAATCTGTTGATTTGAGACCCAACAGATTGGCGACTCCGCTGGGGAAGAAGAATTAAGACTCTGCTAAGGGAAAGAACTCAGAAAAAATAAATAACATATATCCTCTAGGAAAGAGGTGGCGACTCTAAAATAAGAATATCAATGCATGGGACAAGATCGGTTACAAAAGGACAATCTTTATCCCAATTAGATTTCTCTCAACGAAAGAACAAAAATAAAGAACCCATGAATGATTCCATGAGAGAAAGATACAACCAATATAAACATGAAAATAGCCAACATTCACCCTTAAGAGAACAAGATAGAACAACAACTTCAAGCCCGGTGAATGAAGATTTGGTTGCAACATATAAAGCCCAGAAGGGGCGATATCAAACTCCCCCTGGGTTTGAAAATTACGAAGCACGGTCTAGACAATACACACCACCTCCATCAAGATCAAGTATGGCAGATCCTGCAGATAGATTTACAGATTTAACTAGACAAATGATGGAGGCAACTGCTGAGATGAGAGATTCAGGAAGGACTCAAGAATGTTTGGAGCTGTGTGCTAAGTTGGGCATAAATGTTGGTGAGGATGACTTTAATAAAGATGTAAACAACTACAAGAAAAAATATGCTCAAGGAGTGGGTAAAACAAAGGGTAATGATTTCAAAGCTTATGAGAATCCCTTGTTTGGTAACAAAAGGGATGATCATGTGCAATCAAGTGCACCACCAGTCCAGCAAAATTCACATACAGGCTTCACTACTCATAATCAGTACCCACCCCCTGGCCAATTTTATAACCAATATCCACCCCCTAATCAGTTTCAGTATCAACACCAGAATCAATACCCACTTCCTTATCAAAATCAAATGCCCTTATATGGTAATATGAACCAGAACTTTGTGAATCCTCATGGAGGGCATGGACTAATAAATATGGAACAAATGAGGCAGTTTGATTTTTCAGGAATGATGGTGTACCCATATCCCATCCCAAATGAAATCAGGACAGCAATACCAAGGTTCACAGGAAGTAATGCAGTTTCAGGTGAGGCTCATTGTAAAGCCTTTGATGCAGTAATTGAGGATTTTAGTTTACCATATGAGGATGTCAAGATCAGGTTGTTTATGCAGTCATTAATAGAAGATGCGAGAGATTGGTTTAGAACGTTGCCTGATGCATCCATTAGAAATCTTGCAGAATTCAAAGAATTGTTCCTTGAGCAGTATGGAGACCATAACAGCCTTGAGTTTGCTCTGCATGAAATCATTAGCATAAAGAAGGAGCAAAATGAATCAGTGATAGATTTTAACAAAATATTTAACAAGGTTCTAAACAAAATCCCTAATAGGATGAAACCAGTACCTGAAGTGAGTATTATGTATTATATCAATGCTTATGATAGTAAAACAAACTATGAGTTGAGAACCAGAAACCCTAGAGATCTCCGGGATGTTATGAAAGATGTCATTGTTATAGAAAATAACAGAAAGGCTGCTGGTAAAGTGGGAAAAAGAGAGGATGCAAGGTTGTACAATCCAAAAGCACCCAAGGCTAATAGGGATGAAGATAAGCTTGACAAAGTTTTAAATGCCCTGAAAGATTTATCTGTAAGAGTAAACAAAACAGAGAAATAGCAATACTACCGTCCTGAGAGACCTAGACTACATGACATGCCTTATAACACTACATGGAAGGATGGAAAACCAGTAGACAGGAACCACAGAGATAATCAACAAATTCCAGATCCTTTAAAAAGAACAGTAAATTATACTCAAGATGATGATATGTGGTGTTATGCTTGCAATATGCCACATGCTTCTTCTTTGTGTGCAGTAGCAAAAGGATTGCAAGAGGAGGAGAATAGTTATGAAGAACATATGGTTGATTCAACTATCAACATGATATCATTTGCTCAGGAAGGAAGGTCAGATTCTATGAACATTGATCAATGCTCTGTCTTACCTGTGACCACCAGCAAGAATGAAAGTGTCAAGCTCAGAGTCCCTACTGAAGAAGAGAAAAGAAAAATTACGGCTTATGCTGTTGCACAAGCAAAAAGGACTTATGATTTAAGAAATAGGATGGTGAATCCAAAGCAAGGTAAACCTACTAGTCTTTTTATGAAAGAAACTGATGAAACACTCAAGCGAATAAATAAGGCAACTAAGACTAAACAGGATAGTAATAAGGGTCCTGATGTTCAAAAGAAAGAAATAGTAAAAATTCCTTCATCACAACACTCTACCTCATTTGATATCTCAGCTGCATTAACACAATTAAAAGTTTCTGTTCCATTGATGGAAATAATGAGGTTCCCTGAGTATAGAGAAAAAACTTTGGAGATGATTTCAGATGTCCAAGAAGAAAAGGTTAATGAACAGAAACAAGAGGTCCCAACAGGTGACAATAATGAACAAATGGCTCCAGTTATATATTTAGGGTCCACTATAACTAAAAACCCAACACAAGTAGACCCATTTTATCTCACTTTGGTGATAAACAACAAAAAGGTAAAAAATTGTATGATCGATTCAGGAGCGGCCATAAATGTCATGCCTGTTGGGGTAATGAAAGAACTAGGATTGGAAGTTGATACTACCTTTGGGAAATGCTATGCCATGGACAATAGATCAGTCCCAGTGGTTGGTATCATGAAGGATGTAGAGTTCAGATTAGCAGCCTGTCCAGAAGCATCATATAAAACAGATATTACAGTAGTAGATGTTCCTCCGAACTATGGAATATTGTTGTCTAGACAATGGTCGAATATGATTGGTGGATATGTGCAGCTAGATTTGTCATATGCTACAATTCCAATAAATGGACAGGAAATAAAAATTGATAGGAAACCTCGGTCCACATATATCATAGAAGACATGGAAGAAACAGTGAACCAAGTATGTTTTTTACAAACTGACATGGACAACTTCCAGGTACAGTTAACAAAACCTAAATTTAAAGAGTGGATCCCCATTGAGTCATGTCTAACTAAAGAGGATGGTCAGATATGGAAAATGTTCTTTGATGGGTCTTGTAGCAAAGAAGGGAGTGGGGCTGGAATCCTTTTTATCTCACCCACAGGGGAAACTTAAAAATATTCTTTCAAGTTGTTATTTGAATGTACAAATAACATTGCTGAATATGAAGCTCTACTCACTGGTCTTAACATAGCAGTCAAACATGGAATCAAATTGCTAAGTGTCTTTGGTGATTCAGAATTAATAGTCTCACAAGTAAAGGAAAGATATGCCTCAAAACATTTAAGATTGAAACAATACAGGAATGCTGTGTGGGATACCATGGAGCTTTTTGATGCTTTTCAGATAACCTGGATAGATAGGTCAAAGAACATCATGGCAGATTTTTTAGCAAATATTACATTAAAAGGCAATGATATAACGCTAACTGGGATATCTGAAGTAGAAATAAAAGTAAGACCATCTGTTCCTGACAACTTGTATAATTGGCAAGTGTTTCAAGATGATGCAGATCTGTTGAACTTCTTACAGTGTATTGATCATTATCAAACTCAAGCTATAAATTTTAATCACTTTGTGGAGAAAACTGAAGGTAAGGAAACTTTATTTGGACATGAAATTATACAACTAAAATCAAATAAATTACCAAGAGGCCTAGTAGCATTAGAAAGAACTTTTAATGCTCAAGATGTGATTGAAACCAAAGGGTCAGCTGTTAAGGAGAGTGATGTTGAACAAATCAATCTAGGAAGCAAAGAAGCCCCCAAAAATGTTTTATTGGAAAAAAATTGACTCCTACTATGAGGCAACAACTGATAATATTGCTAAAAAGATACAAACATGTGTTTGCATGGTCTTATGAAGATCTCAAAGCTTACAGGGAAGATCTCTTTCAACACGAGATACCACTTAAACCAGAAGCTAAACCATTCAGACAAAAGCAGAGACCTATTAATCCTACATTGTTACCAAAAATGAGGGAAGAAATTATAAAGATGAAAGACGTAGGAATAATTGAACCATGCAGATATTCCACATGGGTTTCTAACTTGGTACCAGTCAGGAAGAAAAATGGGGATATTAGATTATGTGTAGACTTTAGAAATTTGAATATATCATCTCTAAAGGATAACTATCCATTGCCAAATATGGATAACATGCTGCAGAGGGTAACAGGGTGTGAGTTGTTGTCTATGATGGATGGATTTTCAGGTTACAATCAGGTGAAAGTTAGAGAAACTGAGAAATATAAGACAACCTTCACAACTCCATGGGGCACTTATGTTTATGCACGAATGCCATTTGGATTGACCAATGCTGGAGCTACTTTTCAAAGGGCAATGGATGTGGCTTTTGCAGAATTAATTGATGTAATCATGGTAGTATACCAAGACGATCTGACTGCATACTCAAAGAAAGCTGATGATCACTATGAACACCTTGAAAAGATATTTAAAAGAGCCTTAGAATATGGAATTTCCTTGAATCCCAAGAAATGCCACTTTGGTGTTGAAGAAGGAAAACTACTTGGACACATAGTATCCAAGGAGGGGGTAAGAATTGACCCTGAGAGAGTAGCAGCTATCAATGAGGTTCCCATCCCTCGAACTATCAAAACCATTCAATCATTCCTGGGACAAATTAATTTTGTGAGAAGGTTCATTTTGAATTTTGCAGACATAGTAAAACCTATAGTAAGGATGTTGAAGAAAAAGGCTCAAATTGACTGGACTGAAGAGGCAATTGATTCTTTTGTGGCAATCAAAAGAGCAATTTCTGAGGCACCAGTACTAATTTCCCCAGATTTTGGTAAACCTTTTATGATATTCTCATTCGCCTCTTGTCACACTATAGCAGCAGTGTTGTTACAGAAAAATTCAGAAGGGTATGAGAAACCCATTGCATACTTTAGCAAGTCTTTGAGCCCTTCAGAAGTAAAATATGAACTGAATGAAAAGCAAGCCTATGCTTTGGTCAAAGCAGTGAAACAATTTAGACCATACTTAGTAGGGGCTGAAGTTATAGCTTATGTCCCAAATGCAGCAGTAAAAGATATCTTCAGACAAACTGAGGTCACGGGAAAAAGATGCAAATGGATCAATCAGATACAAGAATTTAACATTGAGCTCAAAATTTCACAGGTTATCAAAGGACAAGGGCTGGCCAAACTCATGACAGGAACTGAAATTGAGGAATCTGGTGTAAATCAGGTTAGATGGGAAGAAGCTAACTTCAGTATTGAAAGAACAGCATGGTACACCGATATCATATACTACCTCAAGCATTTGAAATGTCCAGATGGCATGACTGATAATCAGAAGAGAGCTTTAAAGCTAAAATCAGCAAGATATGTAATTATCAATGGGGACTTATATTGGAAAAATAGAGATGGGATATTGTTATTATGTCTAGACAACTACCAGGCAGACAAAGTTCTTCATGAAATGCATGATGGGGTTTGTGGTGGCCATTTCTCGGCCAAGACTATAGCACATAAAATATTGAGAGCTGGATATTATTGGCCATGTGTCTTCAATGATTCTTATAGATATGTCAGAAAGTGTGAAGCTTGTCAGAAGTTTTCAAATAAAACAAAGTATCAAGGATCACTCCCATTGAGACCAATGTTGGCTGAGGAACCATTTCAACAATGGGGAATAGACTTTATAGGGGAAATATCAAAAAAATCCAGTGGAGGACACAGATGGATATTGGTTGCTACAGACTATTTTACCAAATGGGTGGAGGCAATACCTACCAAACAGGCCACTAGCAAGGTGGTGATAAAATTCTTAATGGAGAACATTATTACTAGATTCGGTGTTCCTGCAAGGATCATCTCAGATAATGGCATGTCCTTTAGATCAGAGGAATTCAACACTTTTTGTGAAGAATATGGCATTAAGATATCACATTCTTCTCCTTACCACCCCCAGGGGAATGGGCAAGCTGAATCAAGCAACAAGAACATCCTAAAGATCATTAAAAAGATGTTGGGACAGAACAAAAAAGCATGGGATTCGAAGTTGAATCTTGCACTATGGGCAGATAGGATAACTGTGAAAAAATCTACAGGAAAGTCTCCATTTGAACTGGTTTATGGCAAAAGGGCCAGACTACCTTTGGATAACCTCTTGCCTGTACACAGATTTATGATTCAAGAAGAGATAGATGTTGAAGATCCATCACAAGAAAGAATAATGCAGTTGGTAGAACTTGATGAAGTCAGGGCAGAAGCTCAAAAGCAGAATATCAGGATTCAAAATGAAATGAAGAGATTGTATGACTAGAGGACATCAAACAGAAAATTTTGTGTAGGTGATTGGGTTTTAATGTGGAATGCCAGGAGTCAAGACAAAGGCAAGCATGGTAAATTTGAAGCCTTGTGGATCGGCCCATATGTGATTATAGACAAAAAAGGGGAGGATTCCTATTTTCTTCAAAACGCAACAGGAGAGGTCCAAGAATTACCGGTGCATGGGCAATTCTTAAAAAACTTCTTTTCTTGAACATTCTGTATCACATGTACAGTAGATTAGGATCCATTTCCATTGTAAATACCATCATGAATCTGCGCTAACCAGAGATTCTGAATTCTTGAAGACATATTCAATATGCCTCCATCCTCAGTCAGAGCCGCTGTTGAACACTATATTTGAAAATAAAAAAATATAAAAAAAATGCATATTTCCATAGGCGTAAAAACTAAAAGATGTTTCGGCCAGCAAATTGTATCGAGCACTTCAAAAGAAGTTTCATTGAAAGAGTATTTTCATCGAAATGAGGTATGTAAAGCACCAAGCAAAAGTATTTCGGCAAAAAGTCACTTTCAATGAATGTAGAAAATCACTCATTGATACTCTAAGTTTCATCGAAAAGGTAAAAAATGAAAGGCAAAAAGGCAAAAGTGATTTCGAAGGAATATCATTACCGAAGAAACTCATAAAGCATTCATCGAAATGCAAGTTTTCATCGATGACATAATGTCGAACAAAAGAAAAGGTGTTTCATCGCAAAAGGAGGATATCGATGAAAAAGGAATGTCGATGAACATACATTAGCCTTCACCGAAGAAAGAAACTCATCGAAAGAATGATTTCGATGAAACTTGCGAGTGACTTATCGAAAAGGAGGTCTATCGATGAAAGAATGGTTTCGATGAGTCTTGAAAGTGGCTTCTCGACATGGGCTATTCACCGAAACAATAGTATCGAAGAAAATGGGCTTTCGATGAAGGATTTAAACACTCAGCCGAAGACAAGGGTTTCATCGATAACTTGAAATATGATCACTTTGATCAAACTGTACTTCCCGCGAAAGAGTTAAAGGCCCAAGTGAAGAATGTCACATCTACAATTAAGTTTAAAACACTTGAGTAGCCATTGTAGACGCAGAACATTAACTGTGCACAAGTTGCCCATACGATTACAGTTGAACTGATTGAATTTTCATAGAAACCAGATCAATGCTAGAAGACTGAAAGTTGCGAGGAACTTGCAGAAACTTGCGAACGACAATCAAAAGAGCTGGGCATTTCTCCAAGTAAGTGTTGCCTCTCGTATTTGTTGTAATCACGGAACCTTCATCTTCTTCTTCTAAAAAGAGTAGGAAAGGAAAAGAGCTGAACCCTGAAGAGAAGCCCAAGAGACAAAAGAAAGAAGGGAGAGCTCTGACTCAGGATTTGTTAGACCAGTGTCCCTCATCTAGTGTAAGGTCCAAAAAGATCAAAAGTGAAGGAGAAGTGATATCCCTCGAGGATTTGCGAAAAGAGCTCATCAGCGTCAAGGATTGGGCCTTGTCAGAAATAGATCGAACTAAGGATATGGCCCCTACTGTCAACCAGATAATATTCAAGTATCTGTCGCTGGGAGATGAATTGAAGAAACAGACTCCTCGAATCAAAACCTTCAAAGACGACGACTACATTCATCATTTAGGACTTCTAAATCTCTTTTTGCTTAAGTTTGTTAGAAGCACTCAAACTAACGATTTGTATTTCGAAAAGTCGTGTCTCTTCATGAAAAGCCTTCATCCTCATATATATATGAGAATGATTTTTGTAATATAGGGAGAAAGGGGATAAGAATTAAGGTCAAGATAGCGACGTTTAACAGCCTGTAAGTCTTCTGTATACGAACCATAATGGAATACAAACTTTGATGAATTATTTCTTTGCATATGTGTTACGGATCACTTCATTTTCTTTTGGCAATCATCTGTGATATTATCTGATAGGATAAGGTTATTCATGTTCTTAAGATCAAATCTATGCTTTGTATTATGATGTTGAAACAGAGGTTTTGCTTGCGGATTGTAATTGTTCCTTGCAGAGCTTAATTGATTGGTCCCTTAAGGGTAGGGTTAAATTCACTCAATCAACATATGATATAAGCATTTGTTTTGTTCCAAAAGAAATAATAACTGACAGGATCATAAAGGGATTAAAAAATTGTCTCACAGGTTCGCACAATAAGTCCTGAAGAAAAATGCAATGACTCTGTAGCCCAAACAGCAAAGAAGGCACTGGCTAATTACAAATTATACTCATTTTATTCATCATTGATTATTTTAACAGCAATAGAAGTAATTAAGAAACATAAAACAAATAATTATTACAACAACAATCTTGAACTCATCTGCTATATCTCCATTCAAGGAACTTATACCATTTCAAGATCAGGAGATATCAGATTAGGATAATAAATCTGCTATAAAAAGCACTGGTTATTGGAGACATTTCAGTGAATAGGTATACCCGCCTAGGTCCTGCAGAGCCTAAAGTGAGAGAGTAAAATCTGAATCAGTTTGCTCTATATGTTGGCCAAGTCAATTGGAGGGTTCAACCATAGGAGTTGGCATTTCATTAGAACCTATCCAATCTGTTGATTTGAGACCCAACACCCACATTGGCTGGGAAGTGGGATATTTTAATGTTTATATGCAAAAACGCACTATAGTAATATGTCTAAGCCATAAAGGCTTTTGACAGATGGTGCCTATGGACGCCCAAGGTGGGCCCATGCGTGAGCACGCTTCTCGAGGTGACAGAGCAGTTGAGTCGACGAAGACCAAGTGGACCCCACGTAGGCATGCTTCCCGAGGCAGACAGGCAAAATTTTGCAGAGGAAGGTCGGGTTAACGAGTGGGCAGGTTCAAGATGGATCAACGATGCGCGCTATTTCGCGAAGGGAAGATGCACGTCGTTTAAACCCCGCGAAATAGCGAAAGTGAACAAGAGTCATCCATGTGTCGTGATAGGTGGCAGTCCAGCAGGCCGGCCCGGTGAGGTGGCACACAGTTGTCGCACAGGTGGCAGTCCAGTGGCGATGACGTGGCGGCCAAGTGGCAGTGACGAAGCAAATGACGTGGTGGTGATGAGGTGTCATCCCAAGTGGTGTCCGGTCAACCCCATCGACCGATCAGAGGCCGCCACGTGGAAAAAGCGTCAGGACCAAATGGAGGCAAAAATCAAAATTAAAATGAATAAATAATATAGTTCAAGCTATATTAAAATTCGAAAAATTTAAATGATGGATCCATGTTGAGGATTAATTCGCCCAAGGTCTAAATTTTGGCCAAAATATAAAGTATTATATATCGCCGGAAAGCTCTCGGAGTGAGGAATCCGATTATGAGGTTAATTTTGACAAATGTGGGATATTTTGGAAGCAGTATCCATGGGACGAAAATTCAGTTAGAGGGGAGACACTTGGCAATTTTCAGTTATAGATTTGATTCTCTTCCCTCTCCTTATTCCAAATTCTTCTCAGTTGTAGGGGTTCCAGTTTTTGAGAGATTTGCTCCAAGGGAGAAATCCGAAATTGCAGGTTCCAGTGATGGCATCCTCTTATCAATGCAAATGACAGTGTGTTCGTCTATGTTTTCAGTGTTGTCTTTACTGTAGGTTTAGTTTCAGTTTGCAGGTTCACACATATGCAAGGCATGTGTGAGTTTCCATGAAATTGTCTCCAAGATGTACTCAGATTCATATAATTTCATATTATCAAGGATAATTTGAGTTGTCTCTTTTAGATTCCTCTAAGAGTGTAATGTTGTCTTTTGGGTATTCTTCAAGGAAGGATTTAAATCCTAAAACCCAGCATTAATGATTTTGAATGCATATTGGATATCTACATATAAGTATGGTTTTATGACAGAACAGAGGATTGTATTAATGTAAGACATTGATACTTGAAAATTTAATGTTGAAAAGAACTTGCATCTGAGATTTCTCATCCAGTTTTATGCATGACTCTGTGGCCTGGATAAGGCACTGGTCTCTTGTAATATTGAAAGGTTGTCAAAACACCATTTAAAAATCCAAAATCAGAATATCTTTTTATATTTTATGTTATGTGGAAGTGTCCCTCCATCTCATGATTCAAAATGTTGATTTGCAAGTGTGGATCTAGCCCATCTGCAGTTATCTCTGAGTTTTTGAACCTTTTGAGATCCATCTGCTTTTGATTGATGCAGTCTTGTGTGTAATAGGTCTGATTAAATGCATCAAAGGTATACCCGCCTAGGTTTTGCAGAGCCTGAAGAGTAAAAGGATTCATATCCTTGTCATGTTGTCCAAGCCCTGAGGTGTTTCATTGATTGAGATTGGCTATCTCATAGATAGATTTGCAGGTATACTTGGGTTATCTACATCCTAAAACCCAGCATTAATGATTTTGAATGCATATTGGATATCTACATATAAGTATGGTTTTGTGATAGAACAGAGGATTGTATGAATGTAAGACATTGATACTTGAAAATTTAATGTTGAAAAGAACTTGCATCTGAGATTTCTCATCTAGTTTTATGCATGACTCTGTGGCCTGGATAAGGCACTGATCTCTTGTAATATTGAAAGGTTGTCAAAACACCATTTAAAAATCCAAAAATCAGAATACCTTTTTATATTTTATGTTATGTGGAAGTGTCCCTCCATCTCATGATTCAAAATGTTGAGTTGCAAGTGTGGATCTAGCCCATCTGCAGTTATCTCTTATTTTTTGAACCTTTTGAGATCCATCTGCTTTTGATTGATGCAGTCTTGTGTGTAATAGGTCATATTAAATGCGTCAAAGGTATACTCGCCTAGGTTTTGCAGAGCCTGAAGAGTAGAAGGATTCATATCCTTGTCATGTTGTCAAAGCCCTGAGGTGTTTAATTGATTGAGATTGGCTATCTCATAGATAGATTTGCAGGTATACTTGGGTTATCACTTTTGGTGAACAATAGTAACATAGAAAGTCTTACAACTAATGTAGATAACAGATTGAAGGAGTTATATGATAAGATGGCTAAAATTGCTAACTCTTTTGATGGATTGACTACACTAACCACATCTGTTGATGGACAAATTTTGTCCTTGGAGAACCAATTTTTTTCTTTTGAGAAGGAGAGAGATAAAATAATGAGAAGAGCAAGAAATCTAAGAGGATTGGTAAGTCCTAGACTAGATTTATTGGGTGTTCACAAGAAAGAGTGCATGGATATGATAGCTAAATCCACACCGATGGATATCCAAGAGAAACAAACACTTTCCCACTTACTAAGTGAACTTGCATCTATTTGTGATACCTTCAAATCCGGACAGGATACATATCTTCAGTTATTGCAAAAGGCATACCCTGAAATCCTGAAGATGACTAAGCTCTAGTAAAACTAACAGTATTCTTTTATTCTTTCAATTCTTTCACCGATCTTTGGCATTAATGTCAAAGGGGGAGTATGTTCATATGTGAAAAATATCAGGGAACACATTTCAGATGGAGTATATAGCTCGAGGGGAGCATATCAGGAGGGAATCCATTTTTCACATGAGTGTTGCCATCAATGCCAAAGGGGGAGATTGTTGGGAATTGACACTCATTGGATTCATTTTGTTGTCATTGATGGCAACAAGATATGATGGAATTCATAAACCGGCACTAGGAAGCATATACCGGCAGATACCAGCTTTGGAGCATTTAGAGCTACATCGGCACCGACATGAATACTTCTTTCGAAGCCGACATCAAGGAGGATTTACTTAAATCATTTTGTAATTATTATTGTCAAGGCCGACATTTTTGTAAATGTATTGTAAGCTGCCATAAAGCATATCATTTGTAATAGGTATATAGGTTAGTCTGCTAGGTTATTTTTGTAATGAAGAAAGATATATAAATGTGTGGATATAGGAGAATATAGAACTATATGATACGAAATATATGTATGGAGATCATTTTGTATGTGAATTCTATATCATTCAATGATCTATAGATAGCTTGGGAAATATTCTTGGAGGAGAAGAGATACCGGTAGCAGTTCAGAGTTTATCAACGAGTATAGAGAATAACCAGAACCGGAACTCTATTTGGCATAGCAGATGCATTCTTGAGTTCATTTTTCAGTAATTTACTTTGGGAAAAATCTTGTAGTCTTTGAGGCTCTTTAGTGATGAGCAGTATGCTCTAGGCAGTGTGCCTTCCTACAAGTGCAAGCCCCTATTATTTGTAATATCTTTTCTTATGGCCAGTGAACTGATATTGTGGGTCACAAATCCCACCATGGTTTTTCCTCATTGAGGTTTTCCATGTATAAATTATGTGTGTTATGGTGTTCATTTATGTGGATGTTTTATTTGTTTCTTGTTATATGTATGTTTATTTACTGGTATATATATGCATGGTCTAGAAAGTTAAAAATTGTTCATTCCGATAGAACACTGATTCACCCCCCCCCCCTTTCAGTGTTCTTGGATCCCAAAATCATTTGTTTGATTTAAACTTCACAAAATATTGTTGAGAACTCACATTATTATCAACCAAATCCATTAAGGAGATTATTCAAATTGAATCACTTGAAGCTTATAACTATGAAGCACTGCACACAATTGCATAAAGGAAAAAAAAATAGAAAATAGAAGCTTATCTCTAATGCCTTTTTGTAAATTAGCAATAAAAACTATTTGAACATCATGATCAGTCATAGGATAAGCAATTTAAGAATACAAATATTTATATCTACCAACAAATCATTCACTCTCACTTTAACTCCTTGCTTACAATGAATCAAATGAGTCAAAGTAATTTTAGGACCAATAGTATTGTGAAATTGTTAAATGAAATCATTAGCTAGTTGTTGAAATAATGTAATATAATAAGGAGACAAAGAACAATACCATTGCAAATATTTATCCCTAAAGTTTCAAGTAAACATTTTATCCATAAGTCTTGGGTCATGAGCAAAATCACTACATAAAGTTTGAAATGTCTTCACATGAGTCAAGGGGTCACACTTTCCATTGTACAACTCCATTTGAGGGACTTCCATGTGTTTAGGAAGGACAACACAAACAATATCATTGAATAATGGGCTCACTACTTCAAATGTGGGCACATTAAACTTCGATTGGGTAATGGAAGCGAATTGTTGTTGCAGAGATGTAACAATTTGGGCAAGGTTATTAATGGTTTCTTCTGTAGATGGACTGAAACAAGACATGGTGCATTGTGATGGAGAAATAACATTGTTTTATGTAGGTGGAGGTTGAGAGTAAGGAGGTGGAACACTATGATATGTGGGTATGGGAGATTATTCAGATACAAATGGAAGACTCGCAGAAGGAGGCATGTAAGAATATTGATTAACAGTATTTCCCCTAGGAGTAACATTTTGTGTAGAAGTAGTCATGATAGAATATCTAAATGTAGGCACACTAGGCAAGGATGTAGGCATAGGAATGGAATTATTAGATTGACTAGTGAGTTGAAAGTAACCAAGGACTTCAACACAATTATTGATTGGCATGATATTAGTGTCAATAATGAGCAAGGCCACACAAAAAATAAACACCAATGTTATCACTTTGCACCATTCTTTTTAATCCTTCAATCAATGGGATTGAATCACTTTCTAGGTATTTTTGATTCATCCAATGTTGAAGATTTTTAATTTCATTGTCAATCTTCTTCAATTGGTCAATGGTAACCCTAGTTAGTGATTCATCCTCATCATGAGAATTATGAAGAGAATGGGGATAAATATGTTGGCCATTTGGAGAAATTGATTATGTGATGCATTGATTTTTTGTCATTAATGTCAACACTAGTTGTCTGGATGCTTTACCGACACCCTTCTAGTCCTAGTAGGTTGAGTAGTTTCTGGTTGGTTTCAATCCGGCATGATCCGATAGGCTCTAATATGATTTGGTTATGGAATTGTCTTATTCATGATACTCATGTTCATATTCAGTAAGTTGGTTTTGGTCTGGTGATCAGATGCTATCTTGTTTGCTAGGACGCTTGGCTTGTGGTTTCGGCAAGGGTTTCACCAGAAGAGCTTTTGATGAAGATCTTTGATGATATGAATAAGTTATGTTGGTGCACCTTTTGGTGGAGTTTCGGGATGTTGTTGATGGTCATGTTCAAGACTTGACAAATGGAGATCATTGATTTAGCATGTGGACCTATATTAAGTCCCGGTTGATCTAGGTTATGGACCGACATAATGTAATGTGTTTCTGGGATGTCTCACGTGTTGGATATTATTTTTTTGGTTTAAGGCTGACATGTTATGTAATTATGTAATTGGTTTATTGTCTGGTGGTTGACCTGATTGTTTATGATCGAGGATTTGTATATATAGATGTAAGATCTCATTGTAGATCATAGATATGGAAAATGGGTATGTAATGTGCGAATAATGTAATATCATTCAGGCAGAGGATTTGGTCGATCATTGGAGATTGAATTGGGTTTATGTAAGAGGATTTAGTCCTCTGGTATTGAGCTTAACCAGAAATGTACTCAGGCATAGGAGATGATATCTTTAAAGTTCAAACACTTCTCTGGATTGTAGTCTAGATTTCTATGTAGTCAATGAGACTCCTTTTGTGATGAGAAGTGCCCTCTAGGTTGTTGGCCTTCCTACAAGTGTAGGCCCCTCAATTGTAATTCAGATACTTACTGTAAAAGTATTATCTGACTATTGGTAGGCTTCCCACCGTGGTTTTTCCCTTTACCGGGTTTTCCATGTACAAATATTAGTGCCATGTAGATGGTATTTATTCTATGATTATTGTTTATGCTTAATGGTTTAACTGCTATTCTTCTATTTGGTTTAAGCATTCTCGTATTAATGTTTTGGGTTTAGATAATCTGTGACAACTGATTCACCCCCTGCCCCCTCTGATTTGTCTTCCAGTTATTTGAACTTTCTAACAATTGGTATCAAAGCTTTGGTCCTCTGTACAGAAAGGTTAACTGCTTGAGGAAGATCCTATGGCGACTAATAGTTCAAGTTCATCCAGTTCATCTAGAGCTATCTTTCAAAGATATATTCCTAGGCTTGATGGAACAAATTACACCGTATGGAAGATTTGGATGGAGACTCATCTGAGATATCTTGGTAAGGAGATTTGGGAGATCACATAGAATGATGTCACACCTCATAATCTGACATCTAGCAATCCTCCTCTAGAAAACTTGGATAAGGATCTTGAGAATTATTGTAGAGAAAGAGAAGCCCTCTTGTGTTCACTTTCTGATCAGCAAATAATGGGATTCACCGACAAATCATCTGAAAAGGCTATATGGGATAAGTTGGAGACTCTTAATGAAGGTGACCCTATAATGAAGATTGCTAAACTTGATGGTTATCAGGTGAGATATGAAAGCTTGAAGATGAAAAGATTACTGCATTCATGGAAAGGGTAAATAAGATTGTTATGGGAATTCAATGTTGTGGTGGAACTCTGAGCAAAGATGAAATTGTTTCTAAAGTTATGAGAGCCCTACCATCAGCTTACAAGATGAAGGCTACTATTGTTAATGAATTGAGAACAATGGCTAATACATCTTTCAACATAAATACCTTGGTTGGAAAATTATCTACTTTTGAGCTTGAAGAATTTGGATCTTCTAGAGCTGTGAAGTCTGAACGAATTTGGACCTTCTAGAGCTGTGAAGTCTGAACCGACTTTTCATGCATCTGCATTATCAACCGGTAAGCAAGATTGGAAAGCTTTATATGAAAAGGAATTGGATGATATGAAGAGAGAAGATGAATAATTTGAGCAACTTGAAGCACTCTTTGCTAGAAGAGTACCTAAAGGACTAATAGGAAGTAAGTATGAAGAAAAAGCACCTTTTAAATGTTTTGCATGTAATAAGATTGGTCATTTTGCATCTAGATATCCTAAAATAAATTTAAGATTTGAAGAAAGAGTCAAAAGATCATTTAAGCCTAACCCTAGATATTAGAACAAGTATAAGTATAGGAAAAACAGAGACAAATTATGCTACATAGTGAATGAGGAAGGCATTACTGATTCTGATGATGAACTGGTAGAAGATTATGCTAGTGGTTCTGGCAATGGAAAGGAATGGGTTTTCTCGGCTATCAAGGAAGATGTTCTGGAACTAAAAGAGAAGGAACTTGCTGCTAAAATGGAAGAGAAGGATGAATGGGTAATAGACAGTGGATGTTCACATCATATGATTGGAGATAAAGGGAAGTTTCTATCTTTGCAAGAATTTGATGGCGATCTAGTTAGATTTGGAAATGACAAAGCATGTATGATCAAAGGAAAAGGAACTATATAAGTTGGATGGTAAGAACAATACTGACAATGTTTATTATGTTGAAGGTTTAAGGCATAATTTTTTGACTGTAGGACAATTGGTGGATAAGGGATTTCAATTACAATTCAAGGATGGAAAATGCAAAATCATTAATAGATCTGGTTTGGAGATTGGAACTAGTACGCAAACAAAAGGTAATATATTTCATTTGAATTGTGGTGAGAAGACATGTTTGATTGCACAAATTGATGAGAGTTGGCTATGGCATAAAAGGCTCTGTCATTTTAATTTTGATTACATTGTGAAGATCAGTTCAACTAAGGCAATTAGAGATATACCTAAGATTGTGAAGCCCTATAATCCGGTATGTAAAGAATGTCAAAGGGGTAAACAGGTCAGAACCTCTTTTAGGGGTATACAAAATAAATCTAATGACGTTCTTGATCTTATTCATATTGATTTATGTGGCCCTGCTAGACTTAAAAATTTTCAAGGTGATAGATATTTCATGCTAATCATTGATGATTATTCTAGAATGATGTGGATAAATTTTCTAAAGGAAAAATCTGAGGCATTTGAAAAGTTTAAAATCATTAAGGCTAAAGTGGAAACTGAGATAAGATTGAACATTAAATGTTTGAGGTCAGATCATGGTGGAGAATTCACATCAGGTGAGTTTAATAACTTTTGTGAGAAGCATGGTATAAGAAGACAATTTTCTGCTCCCTAGACACCTCAGCCAAATGGATTTGTGGAAAGGAAAAATAGAACTATCTTGGATGTTGCTAGAACAATGATGATGGAAGCTAGTCTACCTCATATCTACTGGAGAGAAGCAGTGAGAACAGCAGTTTATACATTCAACAGAGTATATATCAAAGGAGAAACCAGTAAGACACCTTATGAATAATGGATTGGCAATACACATACAGTTAAGTATTTTAGAATATTTGGCAGTAAATGTTATATTAGGAGAGATGATATCATTGGAAACTTTGATCCTAGATGTGATGAAGGCACATTTCTTGGTTATTCAAATGAAATCAAGGCATATAGATGTTATAACAAGAGATTGCAGAGAATTGTGGAGATTGCTAATGCCAAGGTGGATGAGTTAATTTGAGGTCAAATCAGAGTTTATGAGAAGGAACCGGCAGTGGAAATGATTATATCTTAACCGGTAGCACCTTTACCAGAATAGAGTGTTGAACCAGTTACTTCAATAGTATCAGAAAATTCTACAACAACTGAAGAACCAGGAAGAGGAACAAAGAGTCAGAGGACTCCTAGTCATGTGAGATTGAATCATTCCAAAGATCGGATCATTTGGGATAAGAACAATGGAGTAATGATAAGAAGAAGACTGGCAACTAATGAGGTATGTTTAATTTCATAAGTTGAACCGGTATCAGTAATTGAGGCATGTAAAGATGAATATTGGTTGAAAGTAATGGAAGAAGAATTAGATCAGATTGAGAAAAATAACACATGGACCTTGGTTCCCTGACCTAAAAATAAGAATGTTATTGGAACTAAATGGGATTTTAGGAATAAATTGAATGAGGATGGTCAAGTGGTAAGGAATAAGGCTAGATTGGTTGTTAGGACCTGGAAGGCAACTGAGAGGAGGGGGTGAATCAGTTGTCAATGAATTTAGACCCAATTATAACTTAATCAAACTTGATACTTAATACCGGTAAACCAAACTTAATGTCAGTTAACAAATTAACAGTTAATATCAATACCGGTAAAACTTAATGCATGAAATGGAAAGAGAAACAACATCCACAACACATAACACATAGATTTTTAACATGGAAACCCTATAAGGGAAAAAAAACATGGTGGGAAACCTTACCTACAATCAGATGATACTACTACAGATAGTATGTGTATACAAATGGGGTTTGCACATGTAGAAAGGCCAACCGCCTAGAGCACACTGCTCAAAATAGAAGTCGCAATGACTACAATAGGATAGTTAAATCCTAGAATAATGTACTGCTCGAAGTAGCATCTCCATTGTTGGATTTAGTACCAGTTAAACTCTGATAATCACCTTCAAACTTTCCTTGAACCTTCTCTATGTTCTGATCATATGATCTTCAATATTCACACATACCATGTTACAATACCATTACATACCATATCCCATATCCTTTATCTCATCAATTGAGATCTTACATATATATAAAACCTAAGACCAAATGTGTAGGTCGGCTCACTAATAATATTACAATAAAATCAATTACAAACAACTCTAGATGTGATGCATCATGTTGGCTCAATACATTTATAACAATATCCAAACAATAAATCATCTCCATAACGTGTCGTGCTAATCTAGAATAGATAATGCATACCGGTCCATAGCCTAGACCAATTTGTCAGTAACAACAAATATGTCAACCCGATTAGACCATTAACCAAAATACCAAAACCAAGTATCCAAACCATGTCTTCGACATAATCAAGTGATCTCCAGATGATAAAAAGTCATCCTCGGTGCCACTGAACAATATAACCTGCCGATGGACAATATACCATTGACTGTGTATAAGTCACTACACTTTCTGGTGAACACAATGTGTCGGTTCAACATAACCATAGATCTCCAGAAGGATAAGTGTTGACATCGATGACAAAACTAATAAAACACATCCATAATATGGACAATCTCCCCCTTTGGCATTGATGGCAACACTAGATGGAAAAACATCTAAGTGCCAAAACAAAATGCCAAAAACCAAAAACCAACAATCTCCAAAAGAGATCAATACCAGAAATCAAAACAAAAATTACAGAGAGTAAATATCTCTCCCCCAATGAATAATCTCTCCCCCTAGGATAATGTTTCCTAAATACAAGGTTTTTCCATAGATATCTCCCCCCCTTTGACATCAAATGTTAAAGCAAACATATAACCAAGTAATACAACCAATTAATATAGCCAACTACTCCCCTTATGAAGTAGCTCTCCTCCATCAAAGCTGAAAAAATGTTTCTCTTTTAATTTATGTCAGTTTGATGCCAATCTTCAACTGTCTAAGTCTTTATCGGTGAGGGTATTACCCCAAGCTACTCTCTAAGATATTCAAAAGTTTCCTTAGGCAAAGGCTTAGTAAACATATCTATAATCTGTTCTTTAGTATTCACATAAACCAATATTACTTCTTTTGCTTCAACATTCTCTTTCAGAAAATTGTATTTGATAGAAACATGTTTAGTCTTAGAGTGAAATACTGGATTCTTTGATATATCAATTGCTGCTGAATTATCACAATAAATGATTATAGGTTCTTTACATTTTACCTTTATGTCCTTCAACATTTTCTCAATCCATAATACTTGAGTACAACTAGTTGCTGCTGCAACATATTCTGATTTTGTTGTTGATAATGATGTACAACTCTGCTTCTTGCTAAACCATGAAATCAATCTGCTACCAAGAAAGAATGTTCCACCAATGGTGCTCTTTCTGTCATCTACATCTTTTGCCCAATTTTCATCTGTGTATGCACATAAATCAAAATTTTCATCTTTAGGATACCATAAACCAAGATTTGTTGTGCCTTGTAGATACCGGAAAATCCTTTTTACTGTTGATTCATGATTTTCTTTAGGATTACTCTGAAATCTTGAAACAATGCATATTGCATTCATTATATCAGGTCTTATTTGTGTTAAATATAGTAAACCTCAAATCATATATTTGTATCTTGTCGGATTAACAGAGTTGAATCATCCTTCAATGTCAATTTATTAGTTGTAGTCATAGGGGTACTTACCGGTTTAGAGTTTTCCATACCAAATTTCTTCAGTAGTTCCTTCAAGTATTTTGTTTGACATATGAATATACCTTTATCGATTTGTGAAATCTGCAATCCTAAAAAGAATTTTATCTCCCCAATCATAGACATTTCAAATTCTTCCTGCATCTTGTTAGCAAAGTCTTTACACAATCCATCTTCTCCTCCAAAAATGATATCATCAACAAAAAATTCAATAACCAAGATCTCATCATTAGTCACTTTGAAATATAAGTTGTTGTCAACATTACCTTTAGTGTAAACAAGCTTCAAAAGATATTTGTCCAATCTCTCATACCAAGCTCTAAGAGCTTGCTTCAATCCATACAAAGCTTTCCTTAATCTACAAACCATATCGTTATCATTTGTCAATGAAAATCCATCAGGTTGTTCAATGTAAACTTCCTCTTCAAGATCACCATTCATAAATGCACATTTTATATCCATTTGATATACTTTATAGTTCTTATGAGCTGCAAATGCAAGAAATAATCTGACTGCCTCAATTCTAGTTACCGGTGCAAAGGTTGTTGGCATTCTACACTCTTATGAGAATAGTTGATGTTTTCATTGATGGAAACCAACTAGAAACCAACCGGCAATATGTTTCTACATGCACCTGTAGATATCATACACTAGAAGACACTGACACTGGCAGGCACTTACATTGGCATTCAGATTACATCGGCAACAAAGCATACCGGCGCTCAGGCCAACATGTGACAAGTTTTGTTTATGTGAATTATTTTGTAAATATAATTATCTTTTGTAAGCCGGCATGGTATATTGTAAAATACTCATATATGTATGAGATCTTGTAGGTCATTTTGATGATGTATTATGGTTGGATGAATAAGAAATTATTGTATAAGGTGATATAGTGAATAGCGAAGGTTTTGGTTAATGAGTGAGCTTAAACCAGTACTAAACCTGGCATTAGAGATGTTGTTTTGAGTAGTAAATTGTATTGGATTTAATTATCCATTTTATAGTCAGTGAGTAGAGGTTATTCCCACACCGGGTTTCCTCATTAAATATCTTGTGTTATGGTGTGTTTCTATGTTTTCTCTATTATTTCTATTTACTACATTAATTCTTATTTACCGGTACACTATTTTGGGTTGCAAAGGTACAAATAAGTTTAAATATTCATTCAACCAGTTAGACGCCGATTCACCCCCCCCCCCCCCCCCCCCTCTCAGTGTCTTTGGGATTGTCATTGAATCAAACAAAGCTTTCATTATAATCAATTCCCTCTTTCTGTGAATATCCTTTACACACTAATCTTGCTTTATTCCTGATTACCTTACCATCTTCATTAAGTTTATTTCTGAATAACCATTTAGTTCCAATTACATTTTTGTCTTTAGGTCGGGGAACTAATGTCCATTTATTGTTATTTTCAATTTGTTCTAGAGTTAATCCTCCATTGCTTTAATCCAATGTTCATCTTGACAAGCTTCAATAACATATGTTGGTTCAATTTGAGAAATGAAGCATACCTCTTCATTTTCTAGTCTTCTTCTTGTCATAATACCTTGATACTTATTCCCAATTATCTGATTTTCCAAGTGATTCAGTCTTACATACCTGGGTTTATTTACATGTTGTTGTTCTTCAGTCACTATGGAACTCTCTGATGATGCTGGTGTGACTGGATCAACATTCTGTACTAGTTCACTCTAAATAGGTTCATTTATGATCATCTCAACCATCGGTTTAGAATCTACAAACCTTGAATTTCCTCTAAATTGTTCATCTATCGTCACATTAGCACTCTCAATGATTTTCTGCAATCTTTTATTAAAACATCTATATGCCTTTCTCTTAGATGAATAACCAAGAAATATTCCTTCATCACTTCTAGGATCAGATTTACCAATATACTCATCTCTCCTAATATAACATTTGCTTCCAAATATTTTGAAGTATTTAAGAGTGGGCATATTACCAAACCATAGTTCATAAGGGGTCTTACCGGTTTCACCTTTGATGTGAACTCTATTGAAAGTGTAAACCATTGTATTTACTTCTTCTCTCCAGTACACATAAGGTATATTTGCTTCCAATATCATGCTTCTAACCGCTTCCAAAATAGTTTTGTTCTTCCTTTCCATAATTTCATTTTGTTGAGGTGTCTGGGGAGCTAATAGTTGTCTTTTGATTCCATTTACTTCACAAAATGTATTAAATTCCTTAGATGTAAATTCACCTCCTTGATCAGATCTTAAACATTTGACTTTCTTACCGGTTTCATTCTCTACCATTTCCTTGAAAAGTTTGAATTTTCCAAAAGCTTCTGATTTATCCCTAAGAAAAGTAACCCAACACATTCTAGAATAATCATCAATAATTAGCATAGAGTATCTATCTCCCTATAGACTTCTTGTTCTTTCCGAACCACACAAGTCGGTATGAATTAAATCAAGAACATTATTGGATTTCTCAGAAATACTCTTAAAAGTTGCTCTAACTTGCTTTCCCATTTGACATTCCTTGCATACCGAATTATGAGGTTTCACAATCTTAGGTAAATCCCTTACTGCCTTAGTTGAACTAATCTTTAAAATGCAATCAAAATTTACATGACAAAGTCTCTTATGTCGTAGCCAACTTTCATCAATATGTGCAATCAAGCATGTCCTATAATTGTTGTTCAAATGAAAGATATTACCTTTAGTCTGATTACCGGTTGCAATCTCCAATCTAGTTCTATTCATGATTTTGCATTTACCATTCTTGAATAGTAACTGAAATCCCTTTTCAACTGATTGACCAACACTCAAAAGATTATGCTTCAAACCTTCAACATAATAAACATTGTTAGTATTGTACTTACCATCCAAAGATATAGTGTCTTTTCCTTTGATCAAACAAGCTTTATCATTGCCAAATCTTACTAGACCTCCACTATATTCCTAAAAAGATAAGAATTTACTTTTATCACCAGTCATGATGTGAACATCCGGAATCTATGATCCATTCATCAATTTCTTGAATTTTAGCTGATAGGGTCTGCTCTACCGATGGAACAGTAGGTTTTAGTTGATCTTCTTTTATTGCAACAAAATCCCATCCATTGTCTGTTAGTCCTTCATCAGAATCATCAATAACTCCTTCATCAACATAGTAACAAGATTTGTCTTTGTTCTTCTTGAATCTGTATCTTTGATATTCAGGGTTAGGCTTATATGTTCTTTTAGCTTCATCTCTCAATCTTGCATGTCTGTCAAGACATCTAGATGCCATATGACCAACTTTATTGCAATTAAAACATTTAAATGGTGCTTTACCTTCATACTTACTTCCAATTGGACCTTTCAGCATTTTCCTTGGAAATGGTGCTTCAAGTTCTTCCAGTTCTTCATTTTCCCTTCTGATATTTTCAAGTTCTCCTGCATAAAGTGCTTTCCAATCAGATTTTGATGATGATGATGATGATGATGATGATGATGCAGATGATGATGCTTTGAAGGCTAAATCTATTTTAATTGTAGCAACAGGACCAAATTCCTCAAGCTCAAATGCTGAAAGTTTTCCAACCAAAGTATCTCTAGATATTGATATATTAGGCATTGTTATCAACTCATTAATAGCAGTTACTTTCATTTTGTATGTTTTCATTTTGTATGTTGGTGGCAATACTCTTAAAACTTTAGAAACAATTTCATCTTCAGTTAAGGATCTTCCACAACATTGTATTCCTAAAACAATTTCATTAACTCTTTCCATAAAAGCATAAATTCTTTCATCTTCTTCCATTTTCAAATTTTCATACCTGACCCGAAAACATTCCAGTTTTGCAATTTTGACAGTGGTATCTCCTTCATTCAATGTCTCCAATTTATCCCAAATAGCTTTAGCAGTAGATTGGTCTGATAATCCCATGATTTGTTGATCTGATAATGTGCTTAAAAGTGTTTCTCTTGCTTTACAATCATTTTCTTGGTCTTTACCCAATGTTGGTGGATTAGGTTGATTCGGTGTAGGACCAACATAGCCATTCTTTGTAACTTTCCATATTTCTCTTCCAATGCAATTCAGATGTGTCTCCATTTTGATCTTCCATATACCATAGTTGGTTCCATCAAGTTTTAGACTATCCATCCTGAAAATTTTTGTTGCCATAGGATCTCCTTAAGCTATTAGGCTTCTGCAAAAAGAGGACTTTGCTCTGATACCAATTGTTAGGACCCGAAAGGAAACTAAGAGGGGGGTGAATTAGTTGTTAATGAATTTCAACCCAATTATAACTTAATCAAACTTGATACTTAATACCGGTAAGCCAAACTTAATATTGATTAAAAGATTAACAGTTAATATCAATACCGATGAAACTTAATACATGAAACAGAGAAAAACAACATCCACAACACATAACACAAATATTTTTAACGTGGAAACCCTATAAGGGGAGAAACCATGGTGGGAAACCTTACCCACAATCAGATTATACTACTATAGATAGTATGTGTATATAAATTGGGTCTGCACATGCAGAAAGGCCAACTGCCTAGAGCACGCTGCTCAAAATGGGAGTCGCAATGACTACAGTAGGATGGTTAAATCCTAGAATAATGTACTGCTCAAAGTAGCATCTCCAATGCTGGATTCAGTACCGGTTAAGCTTTGATAATCACCTTCAAACTTTCCTTGAACCTTCTCTATGGTCTGATCATATGATCTTCAATGTCCGCGCATACCATGTTACAATACCATTACATACCATATCCCATATCCTTTATCTCATCAATTGAGATCTTACATATATACAGAACCTAAGACCAAATGTGTAGGTCGTCTCACTAAGAATATTACAATAAAATCAATTACAAACAAGTCTAGATGTGATGCATAATGTTGGTTCAATACATTTATAACAATATCCAAGCAATAAGTCATCTCCATAATGTGTTGTGCTGATCTGGAATAGATAATGCATACTGGTCCATAACCTATACCAATTTGCCAGTAACAACAAATATGTTAACCCGATTAGACCATTAACCAAAATACCAAAACCAAGTATCCAAACCATGTCTTCAACATAATCAAGTGATCTCCAAATGATAACAAGTCATCCTCAGTGCCGGTGAATAATATAACCTCCCAATGGACAATATATCAGTGACTATGCATAAGTCATGGAACTTGTCAGTGAACACAATGTATTGGTTCAACATAACCATAGATCTCCAAAAGGATAAGTGTTGAAATCTATGACAAAACTAATGCAACACATTGATAATACCAACATTGGTTTGTAAAGGTCATTCTTAGAAGGAAGGAATTGATTTTGTAGAGACTTTTTCACCTGTAGCTAGGATTGAAGTTGTAAGATTATTTCTTGCATATGTTGCCCATAAGAACTACAAGGTTTATCAGATGGATGTTAAGTGTGCATTTTTGAATTGGGATCTTGATGAGGAAGTTTATATTGAGCAACCTGATGGTTTTTTACTATCAAATGATACAAACATGGTTTACAGGTTAAGGAAAGCTTTATATGGATTGAAACATGCACCTAGAGCTTGGTATGCAAGGTTAGATAAATATCTTTTGAAGCTTGGTTTTATTAAGGGTAATGCTGATAGTAATTTATATTATAAGGTCACTGATGATGATATATTGATTATTGAAGTATTTGTTGATGATATTATTTTTGGAGGTGGAGATAAGTTGTGTAAGGAATTTGCTAACAATATGAAGAATGAATTTGAAATGTCTATGATTGGGGAAATGAAATTTTTCTTAGGTTTATAGATTATTCAGACTAACAAAGGTATTTTCATCTGTCAAACTAATATACTAGGGAATTATTGAAGAAATTTGGTATGGGATATTCTAAACCGATATGTACTCCTATGGTTACAAGGAAGAAATTGACAAGAAAAGATGTTTCTGCAATGATAAATCCTACAAGATACAAATTTATGATTGGAGGTCTACTTTATTTGACTCAAACTAGGCCTAACATAATGAATGTTGTTTGTATTGTATCAAGATTTAAGAGTGATCCTAGAGAAAATCATGAGAGTGCGGTGAGAAGGATTTTTAGATACTTACAAGGTACATCAGAATATGGTTTGTGGTACCCTAAGGATGATGACTTTACATTATGTGCATATACAGATGCTGATTGGGTTGGAGATGTTGATGACTAGAAAAGTACTTCTGGTGGAGCTTTCTTTCTTGGAAAGAAGTTGGTTTCATGGATCACCAAGAAACAATCATGTACTTCTTTATCTAATACTGAAGCTGAGTATGTTGATGCTGCTACTAATTGTACACAGGTTTTATGGATGAAGCAAATGTTGAAGGATATAAAGGTGGATTGTAATGGACCAGTAGTTATTCACTGTGATAACTCTGTTGCTAATGACATATCAAAGAATTTGGTATTTCATTATAAGACAAAGAAAATATCTATCAAGTATAACTTTTTGAAGGAGAAGATGGAACCAAATTAAGATAGACTAGTTTATGTGAACACTAAAGAGCAGATTGCAGATATCTTCACTAAACCTTTGCCTAAAGAAGCATTTGAATACTTCAAAGACAGATTGAGAGTTTCTTCCCCTCTAGTACAGACTTGATTGATGTGGTTTGGCATCAATACGGTATGCATTATCAAAGATATCTTTCATTTCGGCACTGATGTGGGTATGCTACTGCTCAAGGGAGTGGTCAGCTTTGTGTTTCTTTGGTTTATGTTTTTGCTTTGATATTTTTGTTAGATTTCTGGCATTGATGTCAAAGGGGGAGAGATATTGATGTGAAAAAGAAAAAACTTAAGGAATTGTATACATTAGTGGGAGAGATATATGTGTAAATTATGTTGGCATTTTTTATGTTTATGTTGTGATTGTCATTGATGGACACACACTTGCTTTGAGATCACTTTTTATATGTATGAGTTATGCTCAACCAGTATTTGTTCCAAACTAGTATTGTATTATAGTCTATAGGCTATCAGTGTTTTGCAGAAAGTGTTTACCAATCTCAAGCGGTATGGAGACCTCAAGCGGTTCAAGGATCTCAAGCGGAGTGAAGAAACTAAAGCAGCAGTTATCGTTTTCCCAGTCTTCATTTTTGGCCAACCGATAATCGGTAAAGTTGTATGAACCGGTATAACTCTGTGAGAGTTATCAGCTAGTATTTTTGTGATGAGTTACCATCCACCGACACTTTAACAGTGATTTGTGCGGTGTTATCAAATGTGTCTAGAGGCAATGAACCTAGGAACTTGCAATGTAATCTTATTGGACCGACATGAAATCAATTTCCTTTTTTAAGAACATCATGTCTAGGGTTTTAGTAGAAGTAGTTGTTAGGGTTTTTGGTGGTTGATGAGTATTTGTATGTGCGATCTTAATAGAGAAGATCAAGTCTGTGTGCTATAACAAACTATGGATTTACTGAAGACTGAAGTAATGCTGAAATACATCAGCAATGAGCTATCATGGATCTAACCAAGCAGACTGTGCTATTTGCTAGATCATTCACTTATTGATTACTCACATCTTTGACAAGTTGGAAACCCTTAACTGGGTAGGCCCAGAAAAGCCTTTGTAAATCCTATAACAAGGTGGTTCACATCTGTGGATCTGAAATCCTCTCACAAGGTATTCTTTAATCAGACTTATCTCCTAACAGAGATTGAGATTCCTAACAGGATCTATTCTGGTAAAGAACATTGCATGACCTTAATCGATCTGACCTTAACCGGTTTGGTTACTATTCTGTAGATAGTTACTTGTGAGTTTCATCTCACTGTGGTTTTTCCCATTTGGGTTTCCACGCCAAAATCTCTTGTGTTATGGTGATTGTGCTTCTTTGGGTGAATGCCTTACTTGTTGTTTGGTGTGCATTTGTATTAACCGATTTATTAGTAAAACTGTTATACTGTTTTTTTGCTAAACTATTTAAGGTCAGTATTTTTTGGTATACTAATTCACCCCCTCCCCCCCTCTTAGTATTCATCAATTGGTATCAAAGCCAACCTTTCTATAAGTTTAACCACTTGGAAAGAGATATGGGGGAGTACGCTGTGAGGGAACTTACTCATCAGCTCACTCAGTCTGAGAAAGCCTATGATGAACTCAAAGTCAAGTATAAGGCCTTTCTGGCAAAAAGGAGAGAGCATGCTAAGAAACTGATGGAGCTAACTGAAAATAGTTCCTCTGATGAAGCGGACATGGAAGCCCTAGTTGGAGAAGTTGAAAAGTTGAATGAGTCTAATACCAACCTGAGAAGGGAACTTGTAGGACTGACTATCAGGATGTGTCAAGAACTTGAGAACTGGAGAAAAGCTGAAGATCTGGTAAAAGACAAAGATCATGAGATCTCCAAGCTGAAGCAAGAAATCAGTGCACTTACCGCTCATCTCCAAGAGTGCAAAGTTGAAAAAGAGGAAATGCAAGGTGAAATAAACATGGCTATTTTTGAGAATGCAACCTTGAAGGAATCCAATGCTGCTATTGCCAAAGAACTTACCGAGTCAAAGGAAATACTTTCCAAATTCAATAATAGCACTGTCAAGCTAGAGCAGAAGCTCAAACCAGCTAAACTGGGGAAGAATACCACTGGACTTGGTTTTTCTGTTTATGAAGAAGGTGAGACTTCTGGAGCAAAAGATGTAGCATCAAAGAAGCAACCGACACCAAAGGATAAAGGTAAGAAAAAATTCAAACCTATTTGCTTTAATTGTCTCAAGGAAGGACATACTGCTAATGTATCTAGAAACAAGGCTTACAATAACTTTCCTTACTTTTTAAACAATAATCCTAGATCCAATAGATTCAATGGAAATTGTTATGCATGCAACAAGTCTGGGCATAGAGCACTTGAATGCAGGTCTATCATGCACACCACTAGAAGGTATCCTCAAAGGAGTCAAGGAGTCTTTCCCGAACCCTCTGGGAACCGGAATCCAAATTGGTTTAATACCTATAATCATCAATCAAGAAGCAATGGCTATCAAGCAGCAATCGGATGGAGAGAAACCTATTTGATTTGTCATGGTAGTGGCCACACAGCTTAAACATGCAGAAGGAAGAATGGAAACATGAATAATGGACCTTGGAGAGCACCTAGAATGATTTGCTACCATTGCAACAAACCGGGTCATACAACAAGATTCTGCAGAACGAGAAACAATATATCGGATGATATACCGATCACTTTGGAAGGAAAGACTGATGTTGAAATTGTTCAAGTGGATATGAAGAAAACCTAGAAGAAGAAGTCAGAAGAAGTATCTCAAGAAGAACCGATTTCTGCACCTAATGTGGAAGTCGCTGAATCGGCAAACTAAGCAATAGAAAAGATTAGAGGGAGCAAATCGGTGAAATATTTCAAATCCTCGGTCTACACCGGTAGAAGACCTTAATCGGTATGCGATACCTGTCAATTGACAAAAGACCGAAAATGGTAAAAGGTAAATTAGGGTTTATGCCCTAATAGTGGAGAATTTATTATGGTAGGTGAAGAATTCATTTAAAAAGGATTTTCAAGTCATTTTCACTTATCAATTTTTTAGCAAAGAAGTTTTCAAGTGTAGAACGACAAAAGGTGATTTGTCTTGCAATTCAGAGAGATTTCAAAACCCTAAAGAAGAATTTGAAGGTATCATCAATCGGTCAAGTGTAGAACCCAAAGCGATAATCCAGCAACTGAAGTGGTGACTGTCGAAGTGGAAATTGCAAGCCCTAAATCTTGAAATTCAAAGGTATTTCTCGAGTTTCTTTGTTTATCATGGCTTCAGCATCTCACTCTAGCTCTAGTACACCTATTGATTCAGTTGATTTCATACAAAGGAAGGCAAAATATAATGCCCTATCCCAAATTCCCACTGGTGTTATAGTAGAGGAAGGTATTTCGGATTACATTGACTGTAAAATTGAAGACCTAGGATCTCTAGTGATCCATTCTCAGTTGAGTTTTTTCTGCGGAAAGGACAAGAAGATCAAACTGGAATTCAGCATCTTGGAAAAGAAGAAGCTTCACAATGCGGTCTACTTCCTTGAAGAATTCTCAGATGATCACATTCGCATCATTCTGAGCAGAGTGCACGGTGAAAAAATGTATTTAGAGCAGATGCATGACATCACACCGGAAGCAATTCATGTTGTCACCAGTTTCTGTAACATTGGGGAAGTGCCACCCCTAAGTAAGATCAGCAAGAATGAAATTACTAAGCTCACCGGTTCTGTGAGCGACCAAAGGGGAATGACCATCAATACCATCAAGGACGATCTGGTCAAGTATGCATGCATGGTGATAGGTTACCGAACATTCTATGCTATCAGGATCAACTCTATCTCTGCTGCAATGGTAAATGTTGGGTACAGGATGACTATGGAAGATGCCTCATTTGATTTATGCACCTATATGCAAAGGCAACTCCTGGTGAACTTGAAGTCAATAAAATAGGACAATGCCGTAAGATTTAATTTCGAACAACTATTGGTCGGATTGTTCTTCTACTTCCAAGGCTACTTTCCAGGAGTCGGTGATATTTAGTGGTCTGCTGACCAATCGGTTACAAAGCAAATCAGGGAGAGTCTACAAGCGGTTGGAACTAGTTACCCTAAAGTCCTGAACAAATACTTTGATGAGTTTAGACGCAAGATGAGCCAAAGGGTGAGAATATCCAGTGATATTGTCAAGAAGTATGAAGAGGACATTTGCTTGATCATCAAAGTAGATGAGTGCACAATGGAGGTTGTTGAGCCCAGAAAGGAAGAAGTGGATCCTATGGGTTATGAGGTAATGTATGACATGTTGGATGGGTATGCTTCTACCCTACTTGCCTCACTACTTGATCCCAAGGAGAAGAGAATTGACACCTATCTGGAGAGGATTACACTGGTTGAGGAGCCCTCAGTGAAGAAAGGGAAGGTAGTACCATCTGTATCGGCACCAGTTACTCCAGCGAGTCCTAAAGTAACCAAGTGGTCACTAGAAAAGAAGAAACTGGAAGTTGCTCTTGCCAAAGTCTTTGAGAGAAAGCGGAAAACAAAAGGCAACACACTAGACTCACAAGACACTATATTTGAAGAATTGCCTAAGAAAACTAGGCAAATGAGGAAGAAGACAAAGGCAATCAGCAGTGAACCAGCATCATCAGCACCGGTAAATATTGATATTTCCTCTTACAAACCTTTGACACATTGTCAAAGAACCATTAAGAATATTAAGAGGAAAGTGTTGAGTGACTTAGTAGATTATTTTGATGATTTCAATGATAATGAGAAGGAGGAAGTAGAATAAGCAGTCAATCAATATTTATCTATTAATGAGCGATCGCCATCAGAAATTAAATCTATGACACCAGATTCTTTATATAATTCTAAACTCTATGAAGTTATGGAAAAACATAAAGGCCTCTTCTTTATGCGAAGAAGGAGAGTCTTGTTGCTAGAAGGGAAAGTCCCTTGGGTGGTAAAAGATACCCACTCTCATACTTAAGCTGCTCTGAAATTGTACCAAGTATCCGAAGCCAACAAGAAGGCTGAATAAGAACCAGAAAATGCAAAACCGGATGAAGTGTATAACAGTGAGGGAGAATAGGTCACTAAGCAAATGGACCCCATTGATGTTGATGCCCTGAATAGTGAAGATGTTACCCTTGATACACCATCATAAATGGTAGGATAGGAGAAATAGGATGAGAAGAAGAAAAAGGAAGAGGAGAAGAAGAAGGAAGATGAGAAGAAATAGGAAGCAGAAAGGAAGAAGGAAGAAGAGCGGAAACAGGAAGAGGAGAAGAAGAAGAAGGAAGATGAGAAGAAACGGGAAGCAGAGAAGAATAAGAAGGAAGAGGAAAGGAAAGAAGAGAAGAAGAAAGAAGAAGAAAGGAAGAAGGAAGAAGAGAAAAGAAAAAAAGAAGTTGAAGAGCAGAAGAAGGCAGAAGAAGATAAGCAGAAAGCCAAAGAAAAGGAGGAAGCGGCAAAGAGTGCTCATACAGAGACCCCAAAGGCAGCTGGTGATAAAGCCAAACTTGCTGACATCACCAGTCCCATTGACCTCTAGTCTGCAAATGAAATAGAGCTAATGCAAAGCATTAAGCTTGCTCAAGAGCGATTAGATGCACTAAGGAGGGAAAAGGAGGAAGATGTGATTCAAACTACGGTGGAAACACTCACCAGTTTGATTCCCGATACCAATCTCCCAAGTACCAATTCCTCTTTAGCTAAATTGAAGCTCTTATGCACATTTATAGAGGACCAAGTGCAATGCCTAGAAGATGTTTCTGAAGCTAATGCCAAAAAGAAGCATCAAAAGGCTCTGAACACTACCTTGGTGATGAAGTTGAATGAGCTCCGGTCCGATCTGTAGAAGGCATAGAAGGACATTAAAGATGTTCTGGATGAGAGGAATCTACTGCTCAGCAAGATATGTCAACCCCATCTATTATGTGATGATGTGCTTGCTCAGAAAGACAAACTGCAAACTGATTTATAGACATTCATAAGCACCTTCAAGACACCATATGATTCCTTTACCACTTATGGGCAAACCGTTCACCGGTTTCAAATTCAGGCTGTAAGAATTGATTTGCAGATCAGCAACCAGAATAGGGATTTGTAAGAACTACAACTGGTTCTCCTACCAAGACTGCAAATACTTCATAAATTTTATCTCAATCTGGATGCCTTCACGGTTACTCAAGAGATGAGTACCTTGGATGCCATGGAGGAACAGGTATCACAGATGCAAATAGAGAGTGAGGTTGCTACCTCATTTCTTGAGTCATGGTCTGTATCCAAGAAGACATTTATGTAAGACTTTAAATTGGTTTTTGACAAGTTTCACTCTTTATTGTCATAAACTCTTATTATTTTAATGCTAATGGACACAGGGGTTATTCAACTGCACTTTGTCATTGTTGGCAAAGGGGGAGTAGTATTTTGTATTCAAAATTTTGATGCATGCTATGTATACTTTCATGTTTATCTCTGTAAGGGAGTACTATACATTGTATTTTCTACACAAGGGATAGTATATATGCTTAGGGGGAGTAGTTTTGATTATGGCATATTTTTGTTGTAAAACAATTAGATGTCAAAATTTTCCTAAGTGTTGCCATCAATGCCAAAGGGGGAGATTGTTGGCATTTTTTATGTTTATGTTACGATTGTCATTGATGGACACACACTTGCTTTGAGATCACTTTTTGTATGTATGAGTTATGCTCAACTGGTATTTGTTCCAAACCAGTATTGCATTATAGTCTATAGGCTATCAATGTTTTGTAGAAAGTGTTTACCGATCTCAAGCGGAGCGAAGAAACTGAAGCGACAGTTATCATTTTCCCAGTCTTCATTTTTGGCCAACCAGTAATCGGTAAAGTTGTATGAACCGGTATAACTCTATGAGAGTTACCAACTGGTATTTTTGTCATGAGTTACCATCCACTGACACTTTGATGGTGATTTGTGTTGTGTTATCAAATGTGTCTAGATGCAATGAACCTAGGAACTTGCAATGTAATCCTATTGGACCGACATGAAATTAGATTCCTTTTTCAAGGACATCATGTCTAGGGTTTTAGTAGAAGTAGTTGTTAGGTTTTTGGGGGGTTGATGAGTTTTTGTATGTGCAATCTTAATAGAGAAGATCAAGTCTGTGTGCTGTAACAGAGTGTGGATTTACTGAAGACTGAAGTAATATTGAAATACATCAGCAATGAGCTATCATGGATCTAACCAAGCAGACTGTGCTATTTGCTAGATCATTCACTTGTTGATTACTCACATCTTTGACAAGTTGGAAACCCTTAACTGGGTAGGCCCTTAAAAGCCTTTGTAAATCCTCTAACAAGGTGGTTTACATCTGTGGACCCGAAATCCTCTCACAAGGTAGTCTTTAATCGGACTTATCTCCTAACGGAGATTGAGATTCCTAACAGGATCTGTTTTGGCAAAGAACATTGTATGACCTTAACCAGTCTAGTTACTATTCTGTAGATAGTTACTTGTGAGTTTCATCTCACCATGGTGATTGTGATTTTATGGGTGAATGCCTTACTTGCTGTTTGGTTTGCATTTGTGTTAACCGGTTTATTAGTAAAATTGTTATATCGGTTTTCTACTAAACTGTTTAAGTGTATAAGTTAAGTATTTTTTGGTATACTAATTCACCCCCCCTCTTAGTATTCATCAAATTAGAGCTTTACAGAGATATCATTCATAGGGGGAGTTTGGTCTTTGTTTCAGAACTTTATTGCTATATCTTTGAGCAGGATATTGTTGGTTGTCTTCCATTGGGGGAGACTTGTTTGGTATTTCTTGGTACTTAGATGTTTTTCACATCTAATATTGCAATGAATGCCAATGGGGGAGATTGTTGGCCATTTAGAGGAATTGATTATGTGTTGCATTGATTTTTTGTCATTGATGTCAACACTAGTTGTTTGGATGCTTTACTGGCACCGTTTTGGTCTTGGAAGGTTGAGTAGTTTCTGGTTGGTTTGGATCCGGCATGATCTGGTATGCTCTGGTATGATTTGGTTATGGAATTGGCTTATTCATTATACTCATGTTAATATTCAATAAGTTCGTTTTGGTCTGGTGATTGGATGCTATCATGTTTGCTTGGAAGCTTGGCTTGTGGTTCCGACGAGGGTTTCATTGACAGATCTTTTGATGAAGATCTCTGATGATATGAATAAGTGGTGTTGGTGCATCTTCTAGTGGATTTTCGGGATGCTGTTGATGATCATGTTCGAGACTTGGCGGATGGAGGTCATTGATTTAACATGTGGACCTATATTGGGTCTTAGTTGATCTAGGTTATGGACTGGCTTAATGTAACGTGTGGATTGGACCTCTCAATGTGTTTCCAAGATTTCTTATGTGTTTTATATTATTTGTTTGGTCTAAGAATGACATGTTATGTAATTATATACCTGGTTTATTGTCTTGTGGCCGACCTAATTGTTTATGGTCAAGGGTTTATATATAGATGTGAGATCTCATTGTAGATCAGAGATATGGAAAATTGATATGCAATGTGTGAATAATGTAATATCATTCAGGCAAAGGATTTGGTCGATCATTGGAGATCGAATTGGGTTTTTATAAGAGGATTTAGTCCTCCGGTATTGGGCTTAACCAAAACTATACTCAGGCATAGGAGATGCTATCTTTGCAGTCCATACACTTCTTCAGATTGTAGTCTGGATTTTTATGTAGTCAATGAGACTCCTTTTGTGATGAGTAGTGCGCTCTAGGCTATTGGCCTTCCTGCAAGTCTAGGCCCCTCAATTGTAATTCACATACTTATTGCAGAAGTATTATCTGACTGTGGGTAGGCTTCCCACCGTGGTTTTTCCCTTTACCGGGTTTTCCACGTACAAATCTTGGTGTCATGTGGATGGTATTTATTTTGTGATTATTGTTTATTCTTAATTGGTTTAACTGCTATTCCAGTATTTGGTTTAACCATTCTGGTATTAATGTTTTGGGTTCTGGTAATCTGTGGTAACTGATTCACCCCCCCCCTCTCAGTTGTCTTCTGGTTATTTGAACTATTTAACAAAATGATATCATTGGTTGGGTTGGAAGATTTTGGAATCAATGAGCACTGAGAGGGGGGGTGAATCATATTTTTGCAATTTATAACTTTCTTTAACTGATTCTTAAACCGCCAGATGCAAATGAATAGAAGTAAAGTGTAGAAAATCAATACACACAAGCACAAAACCATAACATCGGAGTTTTACGTGGAAACCCGAAAAGGGAAAAACCATGGTGGGATTGACACCCACAATATTATAATATTGTGATCAGGAGTATAATAATATTACAAGGGGAATTCACATGCATTTAGACACACTACTTAGAGCCTACTACTCAAATACAAAAAAGAGGGATACAACCCCCGGATGAATCACTATCCTACAAATGACTACAAATGATAACTAATTGTCTGAACTAATGAATAGCATCTACTAATTGTCTGAACTGATGAATAGCATCTTCTTCCACTGTTCTAGCTCATTGCTCTATTTTGCTCTGCTCTTTATATACCAGAGTATAAATATAAATATAGCACATGTGAAACTATGCAAAAATGCTTATACAATCTTTGCACATTACTATTGAATACTAAAATGCTCATATAGATCATCCTTATATATCCGCATCACTTGATTAGGTCACTAACATGTCGGCTCCAAAAATTTGAAATGTGTAACAAGAAGTCGGCTCAATCCGATTATAAATATACATGCAGACCAAAAAAATTTGTTATATGCTTCACGTAAGTCGACAGAACAACCTTGAACACAAAACCAATCAACAAAATCATCCTGAAGATTCTACATAACATGCTACACAACAATAACCTTGTTCTTCCTGAAATTTTGAATATCGGATCATCAAACTTGCACTAGAATCAACATCGAAAGCTAGGATTGTAGACTAAGAAATTCCAACCAACAAATTGACTACCTCTTCCACCGCAAACAAAAATGTGCACCCAAAATTGAGTTCTTCTTAATATTCTCATATTCTGCCAAACATTGTGTTCCACTTTCCAGACTTAAGCAAAAATTCTGGTAGAATGAATTTGCATATACCTGGTGACGCTTTTGATCTAATTTTCCATCAATGACAACCCCTAAACAATCCTTAAGCACTTATCTTTTCTAAAATAGTGTCTCTTGCTAACAATCTCCCCCTTTGGCATTGATGGCAACACTTAGTAAAAAATGACTAAGTGTCAAACCAAAAATGTCAAACACTACAAAATTTCAAAACTACAAAAATGCAACAGGAATAGGCTCCCCCTGAGAAATAACATTTTTCACTCTCTCTCTCCCCCTTTGACATCAATGGAAAAGGTGGGTATCCACTCAAAATTCTATGTACAAGGGTATACACAGTAACTTACAAAAATTTGAAGATGTCTGCAAAAATAGTCCTCAAGGACTGGAAGTGATCATCTCAACCTTTCTTCAGGTTCTCCAAAATGTTTATCAAAGCACTAAATAGGTATGCATGCATTTCAGCTCCTTTGAGATCTGAAGAAAGACTCTTTTATTCAATTAATTCAAGGCATCCTATTGACTGCTCAGTAGAGTGTCCAATCGGGGAGTGATCAGGTTCCTCAACTCTCCCACTCTACCAATTATCCTATCCTTCTCTTGATTCAGGCTCTTAATTTTATCAATTAAAGACATCACCTAAGCTTCATAATTACTTGCAAAAATAGCCTAGGGAGAATAGGACTGAGATATATCAGCCAGTTGTCCTTCACACTCTCTGATCTTCTTATCTCGCTCTATAGTTAACTTTGGCAATAAAAGACATGGCTTGTATACTTTTCCACCTTTGTTCAATGCCTCCTGAATGCCCTTCTCACCGGTTATCAAACTAATCCTATCACCTTCAAACCATTCTCAAAATTGTCCTTAACCTCATAGTATTAAAATGGTTCAAAACTTTTGCATCTACAGCTTTCTCAAGAGATTCAAAATGAGAGTCTACTGCCTTAAGAATACTTTACAGTTTACCGGAGGGAAAGTCAAGTGTGTCTTGCTTGAATGATAGTAAAAATTTATCAAGAACACTTGTAGCCAAAGATATAAGCTCTTTGTCCTTAGTGTGAGTCTTCAACAAGTCTTCACTAGCTTTTGCTTGAGTTAAGGCTACAAACTTGAGTACTTTCAAAGGAGATAATAAATTGAGATTGATAGGCCCTTAAATGAGATCTATGTCACTAATAATCTTCTTTCCCTTATTAGATTCTACAGTGTCTCTTGCCACCAAAACCTATTCAATATTGCCTTTATCCTTCTCCTTCTCTTCCATCTCTACATCCTCTACCTTCTAATTACCAACCTCCTCAACATTCTTCTCTGAATCAACTACCTTTACCGGATGATCCTGAACTGCTTTACCGGAGTTTGTAATCTGCTGACTATTATCAAGATCATTTGTAGCAGCAACAGATTCAGATGTCTGTTCAACTAGTTTTGCAATTTTTGGCTCATCTCCTAAGGATGGCATCTCAAGGACTTCTTGAACAAACTTTTGAACACTTTCCTGAGATCTCTCAGGAACTACATCATACTCATACTTCTTTATTATTTCCCTAAAAAATTTCTCGAGTCTCCTTAAGTACATCCTCATTTTTTCCAATCATTATTTTATTTATTTTTTTGCTCCTAAATCTTTCTTTAGTTTCTCTAAGAATTCTATCAACTCCTATCTTGGCAATCACAGGACAGAGTTGCACTAGCTCATACTCCCTTATTCTCTCTTCTTCTACTATAGCAGTTTATTTTCTCATGTCTAAGATATCATACAGACTCTTAGGGACTTCAAAAGAAATCTCTATAAGCACCTTGATTTACTTATTCAAACATACAATTGTATCTTCTTCTATAGACCTTTTCCCTTTTTCATCCAAACGATCATACAATTGGGAAAGAAATTTAAGATTACCTTGTTCTGTTATTGCTTCCTTGACTTGCTTAAGGGTTATACCAGATGGATCAGCTTCAACTCTAGGCTTCTTAATAGCCTGACTTCCACCAAAGGATTGCATCTTCACAACCCTAGCAATAGTAGCACTCTTCTTTACTTCTTTTACTACTTCATCAAATTCAGTCTCCTCTTTTGTAGTGACTACTGCATAAACTCTTTTTGGTTTCCCTTTCTTCCTCTTCTCATCTTCACCAGATGGTTTGGATTGAGGCTTAGGTGGAGGGTCAGGCTTTTGAGCAACAGAGGAAGGTTTTGGCTTCCTTGTTTGCCTTGGCTTTGGGGAAGGAGATTTTGGTTTGGTCTTCTTTGGTTTCACTATATCTTCTTCTTTGAGGATGTTCCTCTCTCAGGCTCTCCAGACTGCCTCCTTTGTCCTTCCCCTGTCCTCTACAATATTTTCTATTTCCTTCCTCACTCTTCTTTGCATTCTAGGTTTGGTGAACTGAGAGTGCAGGCTCAAGCTTTTCTTCTTGTATGTTCCAAACATTTCCTCTATTGTGTCTACCATCTTGCTTAGGAGATGTTGAGAATATGAATTAAGAATATCAACACTAACCTCATACCCCATGGGCATGATCCAAACTATCCTAGGTTCAACAGTAGCCATCAAGCATTGATCCATGCCCACCATGAAGCATATGGATTCTTCATACTTTTCAACAATTTTCTTAGGGATCCTTTCCCTTCTCTGTATCATTCCTTGGAAGGTTTTAAAGTAACCCCATAGAATAGATCTCTAAGCTTGTGCATCACCTAATCCATCTAGAGTTTCCTTTATCTATACCGCCACTAGCTTGTCATAAGCCCATTGAACTTTACCTACACCAGGGACATAATTCATGAAATAGAAGTACAAGAAGATAATCAAAGTACTGAATTTGAATACATAATTTTTGTCTTTCTTTATCCTCTTTTGATTGTTCAAGATCTCACTACAGAGCACCTCACACAGATCATATAGGTTATCTTCCTTGATAATTTTAAAAACAATGTATTTTCCAACCAGATACTGAGTTATCTCTGCTGGACTAATAGATTTTGTAACCTATCAACATGTTGTTGGACACAATAAGCCACCGAGAGGGGGGTGAATCAGTGGTTTCTAAATTCTTAACCCTTTTAGTCCTAGGAGAGATTACCGGTTATCAATCCTAATGCCAAGTTAACCTACCAGTAAGTTAATGCAAGACAACACAATGCAACCACATGAAAGGGCACATCACATAACACCGATATATACAAGGAAAACCCAAGATGGGAAAAACCTCAGTGAGAAATGTTGTTGGAGTCTACTGCTCCAATCCAACCTCACATCAAAACTTTGATTACAAATTTTAGGGCACCAAACCAAGGAGCACCAACCCCTGATATTTTATGGGCACCAACCCAAAGGAGCATCAACCCCTGCACTAAGCTCCAACTTAGTGATTACAATGAATATCATCAAATACAAAAGTAATAGTCTGGTTACAAATGCGTTATGTAACCACACATGAATAACCTCTTTACCGGTAACTCTTCTCCTTATCTCTACTAGTAGTATCCTCAGCCTTCACCTCAACCTCATCTTTTCTAGTTCACACTCTGTCTCATTCACTATTGCTTCCTTTTGTCTCTGCTGCTCACTTGACAACATAGGCTCTACTGATTGTTCATCTGACAATCTCTGCACTTGAGTACCAGTTACTCTACTTACCGGTTCAACCTTGCCTTATTTTGTGCATGTCGGATCCTATCTGCAACACACACATAGCTCCCTCGCCCTGTATTATCCTCTTGCTAGTTTGAACACCACCAGTTCACTTCTACACTTGTTTGCTTTTGTTGTTAACCAATTGCTATGACCTTACCAGTTAAGCCTCTGCTAAACCCTGTTGTTGATTGTGTCTCTCTTCCACACAGTCACTATGATATTCTAACTTATTTTCTCACTCACTCAACACTCCTCTATCTACGACATCATCGATCACTTCCTATCATTGGCATGCATATGTGTGTGTGTGTGTGTGTGTGTGTTTACCCACCAAAACATAGATTCAAACCTTGGTGCGATTAGGGTTTCTTCTCCTACCTTGTGGCATACTATATCCAATAGAATATCATCAGATTTAATCTCAGAGGCAACAGCCTACACTCCACCACCATTAATGTGCCTTCTAGTGCATGGTTTCCATCTTTAGCAACCTGCATTCAATTTGTTGGCCCAAATCTTGGTCAATCACCATAAATGGTTTGGCGGTTTGCTTTACGAACTTCAATCTGTACCCAGACATCCTGCATTGATCAGTGCATGCCATGAATCACCTTGGTCCATCCTGCCTAGAGCCGCAACCCCTTTGCAACTCGACCCATAATAGTCACAATCAACATTGTCGACCAACCACCAACTACCTCACCGACTGCATGGTTCATTTTCCATCCCATGCAAGTTTGCCACTTCGACTCCATGTGGCCTCTCTATCGACATACAACTTATCTTAGTGTGTCAGTTCTGGTCCAGTCACCAAAATGAATGCACTACCGATCCACTAACCTTGTCGGTTCATGTCACCATACTGGTGTATCCCAACCGGTCATCCTTCATGCCATCACCTTCTTGCTCTATCAGTGAATCGCATTTTCTAGGTCATCAAACATGTTGGTCCTTAGCAGGCATCTAGAGTGACTCACTACGTGCATCTTTGTCTGATTGAGAGCACTCCACTTATCTTCTTGGCTCCTACCGGTTGACACAACATATCAACTATCTCCAATGCAGATTATTCAATATACCGATAAATATGTTTACCGGTTGGCACTCTTGATGACTTTATGTCATCAACCTCCAACTTTTATGCATCTAAGGCAACACCTTTCTTCATCTACATCCTGGTAACTCCATGTGTGCAACTACAAAGTCTTACCTTCATCTTGATCTGACCGGTTCTCCATTCAACCAGTTTGTCAAGGTGACAAACTCATCTCACTTACTCTTGTTGATCCAGTGTGCAGCTCTAGTTTCTCATGCTAGAGACTTCTTCATGTCCCACTTTGGTCAACCAGTCTATGCATCTAATCACCTCCCTCTAACTTATATTTCTTATCCCAGAAGGTTATACTGTGTTTCATGCATTGTAGGAGATAAGCTCAGTATTACCACTTACTGGTGGAAGTGGATCCTTGTCATTCATTTTGCTTCTAGCAATGTACAAATATGACCTCCTTGTGTGAGAAGATACATCTCCTACACATAACCTGGTAGACATCCCCTTTGTCTACCTTACTAACATACAACATTCCAAACTCTGTCGGTCATATCAGCATCATGTGATGACCTCTTCTTCCGGTGGGAGTCTTGTTGTTTCACATCCAAATGCATACCGGTTTTGCACTTCTTCATTAGCTCCCCTTGCTATCTTACTGGTCATATGCTTATCGGTTGGCAACCATACACTACCAACACATCACTTAATGGTTGTCATACAATACGAGTCTCCAATACTTATGTCTTCAACACAAGTCAACACTAACTTGTGTACCGGTGATCCTAATAACCACAATGCTGGTTGACATTCTCTTCTTACCGGTGACAAGTTATACCGGTAACTTTCTATACTAGTTGGTATCAATGACAACATACTGCCAACAATATCTTCCTTTGGTATTGATGTCAACACATATAGTATCTTGTATACTATTGTCTTATCTCTCCCCCTTGGACAACAATGGCAAAGGATCTTGACATCTAGTATAGTGTAGGCTCTCTCTTCCCCTTTTTATTGGTGCTACAAAAATTATCTCTCCCCCTTTCTACTGGTTGCATCTTCCCTTTTAACCACTATGCTCTGCAACCTCTCTGTAATACCCTAAAAAAGGTCATCTAAACCATGAGCCCCTAATCTCGACAACATCACCAACCAAAAGAACTTGAAAAGGAGGACTCGCACACCAATCGACACCAATTGAGTATACCAGTCTGATACCAATTGTTCTATCACCAATCTCTTGATAACAATCAAATATCAATCTAACATGTTCTCCCCCTTTGTACGTAACTCTCATTCTTTGTCAACTATATCAGATACCAATCATAAGATATGACTGTGAACTCCCCCTGAACTACAATTCTTTGGTCTTCATTTTTTTTTAGGTCCTAAATTGATACACCAAACTGTACCTTATACCAGTGAAAGTGAGAATCCATGACCTGCAGATGGTCATTCATCTCCATGACATCCATTTCACCTTTGTGACATGATCTTACCCAGCCACAATGCCAAGTCACATTACCTTCATGTCAGCTATCAAACCGGTTGACATCATGATGTCACATGCACATGGGGTTTACTACTGGTCCAACACACTATCATTTAGGACTTCTCTAACATCACTAGAGACATAATTTCATTTGTCTAAGCCATAGAAGCCATTGCAATGCTATAGAAACATAATGACTTACCTATTCTACAATACCGATCAACATCTATACTGGTGACACCTTGCACATACTGGTTAACAGTATCGGTGCAATATCTCCACTGAGTCACCTTGTTCAATCAACCTCGGTCCTCTTGTGTCAAGTGCCTCTGATCCCACTTACAATTTGAACTATCCATTGACATAAGTATGAGTGTGTAGTCAAGGTAGTAACCTCACACACTCCTATCTCACCTTTTTCTTCTTACTAGCAGCAACATGTCTTCTCCTTTGTCCTTTTCAAGTAGGGGAGTGAATGATCTAATCAATATGTTTCTTCCTTGAGGTCTTGCATCTCCTTTAGGCCTTTGCAAATATTACTTGTGCATTGAATGCATAGTGTCGGTCCATGGTTTCATCTTCCTCTATACCTGCTTGACTTCACTCTTCTTCCCATTTTCAGTCTTGGGAGTAGGTCTTACCTTCTTCTACTGATTGGTCCTTGGGCTACCAAACTCTATAGCATGACTAGAGACATTGTTGTAGTAGAAAACTGCATTCATACCAAGAAGTTGTCTTGAGGACCTTCTGTCAAACCGGTGTGACCATCTTCTACTGATTATGCTATTGTAACCAACTACCAATCTCCATGGATTGCTTGAATGTGTAGGAACCCTTCTCCTTTTGTTTCATGCAGATATTTGCCTCTCATATCCCCTATGGCAGCTTTCACATTGAGTATTATTATTCCACTGGTTTCCATAGGAGTATGAGATCTTCTTCCTACATTCATAACTTCTATGGTCAAATCCAGTGCAGTTATAACATACATAATTTGCATTTCTATGAGTAGCAAATGGATTCTTATTGGCATAACCAAAAGTAATCATATGCATGTTTCTATATTCTGATATCTTATTCCCATATGCATTACATCTCTTACAAACTAACTTGTTATTCCTAGGAAGAACACCTTGTCTATTTCTAGGCCTCATTTTCCATTCATCTTCTCTATGGCCATCACCATTACATGTAAAGCAGTAACTAGAGAAGGACTTGCTACTTACAAATTTATTCAGCCAAACATGAGGTGAACTTACTGGTTTTGCATCTCCATTTTTGCTTCTCTGGGGAAGGATCCTAGGTTGTCCACTTTCTGCAGTTCTACCATCTGATCCCTTCTTCTGCCATACTTGTCTTGACTTGGTGGTAGCAGCTCTTCTTTTTTTTTCTGTCGGTAGGAAGTCTTCTAGAAGGTCTTCCCTTGTTTTTTCTACTGACAAGGCTATCTTCCATTCACTTACCTTTTCCTCTAGGATCTACATTATTCTTTCCTCCACCATCGGTCTTCTTTAGCTTTAAGTCTTCACCAATTGTGGGTAGGTTAACCTTCTTCCTTGGAGAACTTCTAACTATGAAGGTTTGTCCCTTATCCTTTCCACTTGAGGAGACAAAGTGAATGTCTTTGTTAAAGACATCCTTACTTGTGGAGCACTCACCGATAGCATATCATTATCCTCCAATATCCTTGGAGTGTTTTTGTTGATTCAACATTTTTTCCAAGGCCTCAGTGCTACCATCATACCAGTTTCATTCCTTGATTTTATCCTTAAACTTCTCAAGGTCTTTGCTAATGTTCTCCATTTCAGCTTTTAGGCTCTCATATTATTTGTTCTTTGTCTTCACTTCTAGTTGCAGTCCTCACATCTTCTCTCCCTGGTATCCAAGATTGATTTCAATTCATCACTCATTATTTTGGCCTCTTCAAGTTGGGTAGTTAACATCCAGACATTTTTGTTTGACTCTTCAAGGCATCTTCTCAACCGACAGCATTCCTCATGAACTGGTCTTTTGTAATTCTGGTCTTTTGTAATTCTAAAATTCATTTCTAACATGCAGCTCTTCTAGTGCACTTACCAACTTACCTTCAAGGTCAAATTTTCCTCAAAATATTCTTCTTCTTCATCATTACTACCAAACACATCTTGCGGGTAGGATTGATCTGAGTTGTTACTTCTTGATGTGTGCTCCTCATATTTCGTCTCTTGAGCCATGAATAGATTCATTTCCTCTTCATCATTTCTGTAGTTACTGAATGGTCTGCCTTCGACACCTACACATATGTTTGTTGCATTGTTCTTCTTATTTTCACAAACTGATCGTGCAATTGTAGGCTCATTTTCATATAGCTTCTTTAATATGTCCCACAAACGTTTTGCAAATCTGTAGTTGTCTACTTATGAAGAAACATCACCGATGAGTCCACTGAATATAGCCTTCATGTCTTCTTCATTGCACCTAGATCTTCTTTCTGCTTCACGATTGGTGGGAGAACTGGCATGACTAGGGAGACCATTTACAACTGAAATCCAAACATCAAACCCTAGGGAGGATAGGTAGACTTCCATTCTATAACTCCAAATAGAATAGTTTGATCCATCAAACATAGGAGTTAGGATTGACTCAAACTTAACCTTTATGTCCTAACATCAGAATCTACCCAAGATGGAGAAAGCTTATCTAACTAGGAACCTAGGCTCTGATACCAATTGTTGGACACAATAAGCCACTGAGAGGGGGTGAATTAGTGGTTTCTAGATTCTTAACCCTTTTTGTCGTAGGAGAGATTACGGGTTATCAATCCTAATGCCAAGTTAACCTACCAGTAAGATAAGGCAAGACAACACAATCCAACCACACAAAAGGGCACATCACATAACATTGATATATATGAGGAAAACCGAAGATGGGAAAAACCTCAGTGAGAAATGTTGTTGAAGTCTACTGCTCCAATCCAGCCTCACAATCAAAACTCTGATTACAACTTTTAGGTCACCAACCCCTGATATTTTATGGGCACCAATGCAAAGGAGTATCAACCCCTACACTAAGATCCAACTCACTGATTACAATACATATCATCAAATCCAAAAGCAATAACCTGGTTACAAATGCATTCTATAACCACACATAAATAACCTCTTTACCAGTAACTCTTCTCCTGAGCTCTACCGGTAGTATCCTCCACCTTCACCTCAGCCTCCTCTTTGTTAGTTCACACTGTCTCATTCACTGTTGCCTCCTTCTATCTATGCTGCTCACTTGCCAACACGGGCTCTACCGATTGTTCATTTGACAGTCTCTGCACTTGACTATCGATTACTCTACTTACCAATTGAGCCTTGCCCTATTTTGTGTCAGTCAGATCCTATCTGCAACACACACAGAGTTGTCTAACCCTGTTCTATCCTCTTGTTGGCTTGAACACCACTAGTTCACTTTTGCACTTGTCCTCTTTTGTTGTTAACTGACTGCTATGACCTTACTAGTTAAACCCTGTTGTTGGTTGTGTCTCTCTTCCACATAGTCACTATGATCTTCTAACTTCTTTTCTCACTCACTCAACAATATATATATATATATATATATATATATATATATATATATATATATATATGTATGTATGTATGTATGTATGTATGTATGTATGTATGTATGTATGTATGTATGTATGTATGTATGTATGTATGTATGTATGTATGTGGGGGAAAAAGTGACACTAAGCAAACATGCCCTAATCTCACTTTCAATCACACACTTGTGGAATACGAAAGAGCCTAGAGGTATCACACAATTGGCTGCTTCTTTTTGTGGAAGACAGAGCCACGGGCTACCTATTAGGATTTCTATTCCTTTGTTGTAATTGAAAGATAAAATGATGCAAGTTCAATTCCTAACCCCAAAGTGCAAGTATGAACTAATAACAAGATTGCAGAATTGAGATTAAATAATGGAAAGTTGTAAACACAAGGACAAGACAAGAATGCAAATGCATACCCAGAGTTAAAATCTGAGTGAAAATGTTCGGGATGGGGGCGCAGGCGCCACTGTCCTGATTCTGCCCCTGAAACTACTCCTAAAACTGCCACTTTGCAACCTGGAAAACTGTCTGAACTGCTGAAAATTGCTGTCTGTCAGGAGGACCAGGGCGCCCAGCGCCCCTATCCCAGGGACCAGGGCGCCTAGCGTCCCTGTCCTGGCAGGACAAGGGCGTCCCATGCCCCTGTCCTGGTCTTCTGCTCCGAAACTTGGTGTGTGGTTCCGTCTCCGTCTGCTTCTTTCAGATCTGCAACTTGCGGCGTCGTCTGAATCCTGAAATCTGCACTTATATCTGAAAAAGGTGTTTGGGCGACTATATAGGGTTTTGCCTTAGTCAAACCCCCGCTTCGGTGATTTCCACCTCCACGAATAGCCAAGTTGTATTGTAAAAGTAATGTGTGTGCAGACCTTGTGTGTGTGCAAGATCTAAAATGCAAGTAAGCAAACTAGAGCAACCTAGAAAGTAAACCCTAATTGCTTGTAAATGACAATGTAAATGCTCCAAATCAAGATGCCAAGTGATCTAAAGCATGAATGTAAGTGACATAATGAGGCTTATGCAAAGACATGAAAACAACATGAAATCATACCCAACCCCAAGGGAGGGGTACAAGCCAATCTTCAGTCGGTGATCCCTTATTGTTCTTCAATGCCTTCAAAGCCCTAAATGGATGAATAAAATTGATGAATGCTTGGAGGATCAATGTTGAGAGTTGTTGAAGTCTTCAAAGATCTGCTCTTTCACTACATATCAGGTTCCTAAAAACAAAATTCGGATCCTTTCAAATGAAGAAAGAGAGCTCTTATATAGGAAACCCTAGGCCTTAATTTCAACTTTTGGCCGACCTAGAGATTGAATCTCCCGCCAATTTCTTGGGGTTAAGCTTTATTTTATGATTGGATCGCGCTCCTAAAATTTTGGGAAAAATGTCCGGGACCATGTGCACGCCGGGCGCCATGGTCCCGACAACTTTTCACCAAATTTTCAGGGCCGTCGGATATGACGATTTTAGAGCAAATCCCAAAGTTACAGCTGATTTCGAGATGTTTTGACCCCCGAAATCAAGCCCCCAAGCTTAGAATAGGGCCTAATTAGGGTTTTTGATTAGATGATGTATAGGAGGACTAAAATGAAAGGGGCACGCTTTAATGAAAGGGCCCAACTTTATGATGTGGAAGATGATGAAATAGAACCCTAGACCTAATTAATTTAATTAATTAAGTGCTAAAGGGGAAATGCAATGCAAAATGCAAAATGCGCCAAGGCGGGTGCTAAACTAGGTGTGAAATTGTACCACCCTAGCAAGTGCGTACAATTTACGATGTTACATTTAGCCCCCACTTTAGCAGTCATATGCACACTACGTGCATATGCAAGCTAAAGTACAGAAAAGTAAACATTATTTGAAAAAGGATATATCCATAAGTCTGTCGAATGAAGCCCCCAGTGGTATCTGCAGTACACAGTTAGGAACCACAACCTACAAAACACATGTTAGATCACAAAATCACCTAATGCTTACTAAGGAAGGTGATGAAAATTTGAGGGTAGCTATATGCCCCCCCCTGTTTCGGCTTGCTAATTTTAGTGAGTTGAAACAGGGTATCATGTTTACCACTTCGAATTGTTAAAGAATATTGATGACAAATGCTCACAAGAAGATTTGATATGAGATCAAAAACTAATAGAGAATCATTTGGTAAGAAAGAGGACTAAATCTCAATTCCAACACAACAAAGAGTGTGAGGATTTGAGAGTTCTCTAACACAAGATGAAGGATGTAAATGGAAACAAAATGCAAAGAGAAGAAAAGAAAGGAAAAAAAGCATGAATACACACATTGGTGATCCATGAGAAGAATAGTGAGAGAGAAAACATGGACTTCTCACCCCTAGAGTCTGTCTAGGTGATCCATGTAAGGGAGGAGAGTGAGAAAGTCTAGCCTTATGCCGCTAGTTCCACTCAACCTCGTGCATGTGTGTGTAAGGGAGGTTAGAAGCACCTCATAGGAGTCTATGTCCAAGTATGCTACAACCTATATATGCATAGTACAAAAGCGTGACATCTCGCTCTAAGAGTGTGTGCTCTAGTTCCAAGAATAATCACCTTGCATAAAAGAAAAATGGAGACATCTCGCTCTAAGAGTCTGTGCTCTGGTTCCGAGAATGACCCACTGCTCAAAAAGTGTAATTTTTATGTCATAAGCAAATTAGAACAAGGATACCTACCTTCATCACAAAAGAAGATACCCCAAAAATGCAACAATGTCATAGATCCAAGCAAGAGAGTTTTGCACTCTTTAAGAAAGGATACGATAGTTTAAAAGGGATATCTGGTAGCATGTGTAAAGGAGATCCTTAGAGGAGAAGAGATCTTTGTACAAAAGACACCTATCCCCAAGAGGACAAATATAACATCTTCTAGAATAAGACAAAGAAGAGAATAAGAATGCAATACTTCCTTCTTTTGTGAGATGAAAGTGATTCTTAATGAAGGATGACGCTCTTTTTAACCCGATTGGGAGAGTGAATTCATTATGGATGTATTTTACCAAGTGCAAAAGAGGTTGTAATCAAGGACTTACACCTCTTGTAAGAGAGAATCCTTGAACAAACAACAACAAATGCATACAAGGAATAACATCAAGTAATAAAGTTCACACCATCCACAAAATAGGAAAAAGTGGATCCTTAGATAAAAATAAGGAAAGATCATTGCCTCCCAAGGATAAGGACAATGAGAAGGACTTACACAATCTTCTAGGGAGAGATTTAGACATAAGCACAATGTACTACATACTCACATGAGTTCATGCAAGCAAGACATTAGTGTATGTAAAATGCTCCTCATAAGAAGTGGGTAGGATAAGAAAGAGAATACACATCTTCTCCCATATCTAGGAAAAGAGGATTCTAAAGAAAAGATGATCAATATTTCCACACTATTACCCCAAAGGGAAATTTTAACCATAAAAAGAAGAGATGTATGAAGTCACTCTTGTCCCCATAGGAACAAGAGATAACATAGAAAATTAGGCTATTATGTTGCTTCAAAAAATATGATTGCACTTGAAATTGTACCATCATGAATGACAATGAGCCCCCAGTAAATGAGCTACCAATGTCACATAATGATGAGCAACATAATAGCCATTAATGTTATTTAAAGGCATGATAGATTGAATGAGGTGTTTGAACACGACATGCTAAATGCTCAACTATAAGTGAGATCAAAAACATGTATAAAATGATAAAAATTGAAGAAGGAAAGTCACAAGAAATCTTAGAAGAGGGATGAGTGTAATTTATTAGAGCCTTATCCCTTGAGGAAAGGACTTTATGATGAATAGGAGATAAGGATTCATAAGTGGATTTAAAAATTTGAGGGGAGTCATAAAGAGATTTGTTCATCGCCAAGATTTCCTTATGAGGGGAATGAGAGTTGATAGAAGTAGCAGATGATTTAGTTGAAGTGAGGTCATCATCACTACTAAATATAGCATTCACATTGAGAGATGGTCTTTTAGATGCTTTGGTGGGCTTAGAAAGATTATATCCAAGTCCAAATGAATATTCATGCATGTTATGTTCTAAAGGAACTTTAATTCCTTGTTCATTTGTGCCACAACCATTTCCACTATAGCCACTCTTAGCCAAAATATGAAAACCACGACCATAACGATTAGCCATTTCAGAAAGAAAAGGTGGTTTTTCATAAGACAAAGAATCAAATTCTTCAGAATTAGAGGTGTGAGGAGAAGAAGTTTGAGAAGCGGCCACAAAATTATTGCTGATAGGTTCAGGTAAGACTGATTGATCTCTAGTTTCTTCCTTCTTTCTAACTTTAAGCTCTCTAGGAGGAACCCTATACTCACCTACAAAGGTGGGATTGAAATCAAGAGATCCCCAATCATCTTCTGCGAGAACCTTCTCAAGATCAAAAGCCTTTTCATGTGTAGATTCAAGTTGAGAAGAATCTTCTTCAGGAACTTCAGACTCATCCAAAGAATTTTGATTATCAGAGGGTGATGATTCATCCATAGGTATCTTGTTTAACGAGTCATCACTAGAAGAGGAAGGCTTAGAAGAACTCCCTTTGGAAGTAGATGTTTGCAAACAAGTTTGAAAATTAGTATCACCTATCAAGGTATATGTCTTATTGTTATAAATAAATTTAACTTGTCTATGCAATGTAGAGGGGACAGCTTGCATATTGTGAATCTAAGGTCTCCCTAATAACAAGTTGTATGTTATATTTCCCAACATAACATGGATAGGAGTAGGCAAAGTAACAGGTCCCACTGTGATGGGTAAGGTGATAATACCTAATGAAGACTTAGCCACATTATCAAAGCCTCAAATGGGATGAGAGTCAGGCTCAATAAGGGATGTATCCACATTCATCTTATGCAATAGATTAATGCTACACACATTAAGGCCAGAACCATTATCTACCAGTGTTCGTCTTATAGCAGTGTCATTTATGATAACCACAATCATCAAGGGATCATATTGATGTTGAATTTCACTAGTAGGCAACTCATCTTGAGTAAACACAATTTGATTTTTAGGATTCATCACAAAGTTAACCAAAGATGCTATATTACTAGATGTATTAGGTGGAGGAACATTCAAATCTTTCAAGGCATCTTGTAACATTCCATGATGAGCGAAAGAAGTTTGGATCAAATCCCAAAGGGATATCTTAGCAGGGGTAGCTTTAAGTTGTTCTATGAGATCATAGTCCTTACTAAGCATTTGTGAAATATAAGGAGCTTGAGGAAGAATAGCTTGGGAAAGAGGAAGTGAAGTTGGGATAACTGGAGGAGGATTAGGCTGCCTATTATTTCTAGTATTATAAGTATGGGCAACCGCATGATAACTCTCTCTAGTCAGTTGCTTAGTGTAGCGTCCTAAAATTGCGACACTTGCAATTTCGACTGCATTTTGGTCTTCACGATGGCGACGCAACACGCAACCTGAATGGAGACCCCAAAACTTGCTCACGACACCAAAAACTGCATTTTTCAAGCACCATTGGCCTGAACCTCCTTGCACCCCGCTGTCCCGGAGGTGGGACCAGAGCGCCCAGCGCCCTGGTCCCTCAGGACCAGAGCACCCAGTGCCCTGGTCCCTCAGGACCAGGGCGCCCAGCGCCCTGGTCCCTGGGTCCTATTTTGGGCCCGGTTTCCTAAGTGATATCGGGTCTTTTTGATTGCAATTTGGAAATATACTTCCCTGGTTAGCCTAAGGTCAGGAAAATCAGTCTATCAACCCTAATTGACAAGTATATAAACTACATTTTTCTCTCTCATTTGGGGGATAACACATACATGACGAAAAAAGCGTGGAAACTATACTCAAGCATTCAAGCATTTAAGCAATTGATCATTCCAAGTCTCCATTCAAGGCTAAGTGTTGCATTCAAGACAAGGATTCAACCATTGAAGAGGAGATCACTTATTACATGCTACATACTACAACATACAACATCTAAACCTTCGCACATAAGGATACAAACATCCTTAGAACAAGGTATTAGTACTTGTTTTACATTACAGTCATTTACATTTACAGCACTTGCTCATTTCTTGGTTAATTCCAAAACCGGGGTTTGACCTAAAGGCAAACCCCTAATCCCTAACCCCCCATCATCTTCGCTTTTCTGTGTGTAGGTTGCAGGTACGCGGCTGAGGTTGAAGATCTGGAATCCTTGTGCAGAGACGAACCGATCCCCCTTCGTTTGACGGATTTTTTGGAGGATCGTGGCGCCGGGCGCCATCGTCCCGACAACTTTTGCTCAAATTTGCTGGACAGCGCCGTATCGACATTCTACTGCTAATTCCAGGTCTGCAGCTTCATCCTATAACCTAAACTCAGTTTATAAGCGAATCTTTATGACTTTCTATGTATTCTTGGCTTAATTTCCTTAACAACATTCTTTACAAAAGAGGGTAGCCTTGCTTTCCTAACCCTTGAAATTCATTTAGCATCCAATCTTACATTGTGTGGGATTGAATCTTATGAGTTTCAACCCCTCTTTTGAATGTAAATTCTTCCCCTTAAGTGAAAACCCATCGAATCCTAGCGAACCTCCCTTCTCTCTCCTCGGAGTCAGAAGAGGGGAGACCAACTAGGGTTCGACCGCGATTTTCCGCTTTACATTTTGGTGAACCTGACGTGAACATCCTTTCTGATTATTCATGATTAGATCTGAAAATTGATTCCTTGATTACATTTCCATGTTTGATCTTTTGCAAAATTTTAGAGGTAATTGCATAAAAACCCTAAATTTTCTTTTTGAACATTGAACTTGCGAAATGTTTAATTGTTAATGCTTGTTTCAGATCTGCTTTTCTATTATAAATTATCAATTCATATTTATGCTTTAATTTTGAAAATTAAGTGGTTAAGTGTCAAAACCCTAATTTTTGAAACCCTCTTGATTCAACCTTTGTCCGACAATTTCACTGATCAAAACATCTCCAAATCAGCTGTAACTTTGGATTCTGCAATAAAATCACAATATCCTTCATCCTTGAAAATTTGGAAAAAAGTTGCGAGGACCGTGTTGCACTCCGAGCGCCATCGTCCCCGACATTTTTTCTGAAATTTCGGGAGCGACATCTTACTGTGTTTTTCTGCTAAAATCCAGAATTTTGGCTGATTTTATCAATTATAACACCTTCAAAATTACAGTCAAAGTTGGTCTTGCGATTGCTTGGTCTAAGGCTCCTAATCATTCAAAAATTGTTGAAATTAAAATTTTGTGTCAAAATTGCGTTTTTATTATCATAAATCTGAAAAGTGTCTCTACATTCATTCAAAATTTCAGTGCTTTATTCAAATTCTTGCAGTTTGTGACTTTTGAAATTAAGTGCTTAATTACAACAACTTTGATTTCCGCTTTCAAAATTGAATTTTGCGTGAAATTGAGTCAATTTTTAATTTTCAAAATTTGCATTGCTTTTGACATTCCCTCTAAAATCATAAAATTCAAAATTTCAGTTTCCCTCTCTTTTTCAAAACTCAAAATTTTGCATTTTTCGACAATCTTGATAGGGTTCAATTTTGAGATTGCAACTTTAATTTGGCCTATCTACAGATCGTAAAATCCCTCAATTTTTTCAGATTAGCTCTAAAATCATCATACCTTTCATCCCTGCAAATTTCGAAAAAAGTTGCAAGGACCGTGTTGCACTCCGAGCGCCACGGTCCCGGACATTTTTTCCGAAATTTCGGGAGACTGTTGTGATTGCATTTAACAGCTTAAATCTGGAAGATTGGCTGGTTTTACTGAAAATTGCTACCTCTAAGATCAAAATCTTTTCTCTCTCTCTAGTGCATGAGTTTTACAACAGTAAGCCCTACTCCCGTTAGACGAAGCCGTAGAATTAAGTCCTTCCAAGGTTTAACTACCGAGGAGATGGAACCTAATTTGAGTAGCCTTTTTAACGAGGATATGGGTAATTCCTCTAATCCTCCTAATGATGAAGAAGCTCCCCATGAAGTTTCCGTTGAACAACTTTCCAAATTGGATAACCAATTTGACGATTTTCACCAATGGATGTCTCATGAGTATCCCGATAGTCAAGCTCTTCCTTTAATTGAGGGTCTAAAACGCATGCTTCAAAGTGATAAGAATGGAATTGATGTTTTACGTGGTATCGCACATATTGTGGATTCGAATATGATGCCTATGAAGAGTTGTGCTGAATCTTTAGGTTATACACAACCTCCTACACAAGTCAATCATTCTATTCCTTTGACCACTCCTATTGCTAGTAACCTACCTTTACATCAAACATGATGGCTACCTCTATACAAGACATTCCTCCTGTGATCACTAGTCATGGGGGCAATCCTCCCCCTTCTTCAATTAATCCTCTTCCTTCATTCAATCCAACTTCTTCGTACATTCCTTCAATGAATGTTCCTATTACATCTTCACAAATGAACATGACGCAAGGGGGCAATTCATTTAACCATTCCATTCCTCCTTGTAGTGTTCCTCCTATCCAATCATCCCCTATGGTTGACTATCATAGGGTCCCACCACCTTACTCTTTACCTTCTTTCAATAGCATCACACCTCCATCTCAATCTAACACACCTAATATGAACTCTTCGACTGAAACGACCATTAACAATCTTGCACAAACTGTCTCTTCTTTACAGCAACAAATTGCCTCTATGAATCAATCTAAGTTTAGTGTGCCTACATTTGATGTTGCGAGCCCACTTTCTCTTGATATTGTTCGAGCTATCCCTCCTAAACATGTTGAAATCCCGCATTTGGAGCTTTATAATGGTAAAGGAGATCCTCTAACACATGTTAAGACTTTTCAAACAATATGTACTGATTTTGCTTATGACCAAAGGTTGCTTACAAAACTGTTCACTAGAACATTAAGAGACAAAGCCCTACAATGGTATTGCTCGTTGCCTTCTTATTCTATTACTTCTTTCGAACAACTTGCAAATGCTTTCATTCAACAATTTCAAAACAATATAAGTCCTAAAGTTACTTTGATTGATTTAATGCATTGTAAACAAGGTGTTAAAGAAAAAGTGACTGATTTTATTGGTAGATATAAGCATTTGTATGCTCAAATTTCTTTTCCAGTGCCTGATAATGATATTCAAAGAATCTTTATTTCTAATTTACAAAAAGATATTCGAGACAAACTTCTGTTTTCTGAGTTTACTTCTTTCCAACAGTTGTGTGCCACTCTTCACAATTATCAACTGACTGTGAGTCAAATGGAACAATCACATCCTATGGCTCTGAGTGATAAGGGTGATAGCAGTCAACAACCATTTGGGAAGTTTAAACCGAACAGAGATTCCATCAAATTCAATGAAAACATCATCAACAACAATGTGAATGCAGCATCAGGTGTGCCTCCTATTTCTAAATTTTTCAGGAAAGAAAGAAAGTATACTCCTTTGAATGAATCATTGCATAGTATTATGAATAAGTTATTGGGACAAAATGTGCTTACTCTTCCTCCTGTTCGACAAATTGATCCTGCAAAGATTACTTCACCTTATTTTGATCACAAAGCTTTTTGTCATTTTCATCGTCAGCCTGGGCATGATACTGAAAAATGTTTTTCTTTAAAGGGTAAAATTCAGGATTTGATTGATAATAATACTATCTCTGTTTCTGGAGTGAATGTTAAAGGCAACACATCTGTAGCTCCTCCTAACCAAAATCTTCAGATTTTCACTGATCCATTACCTTCTCATACCTCTCATACCTCTAATGCGATTGAGGCTAATGATTCCTCTTTCTCATCTGATGGTCTTGTGTCTATGACTCCGAATGTGATTAACTTTGTAGAGCAGCAAGAAATCCCTAAAGAACCTTCCATCACATTTGATTCTAGTGAAACCATTAGAGCACCTGATGGTCCTTTATACATAGTTGCAAAAGTCAAAAATACACCTTGCCGTGGAGTGCTTATTGATCCTTCGTGCATGGTTAATGTTATTAGTGAAGAATTTCTTTTTACTTTGCAATTGAATCAAGTGATCTATGACAAAACAGATGTGATTGTGAAACTATTTGATGCATTTTCTTCTCCTGCAATTGGATCTATTACATTGCCTATTGAGGTCCATAATAAATCTCTTGATGTGAACTTTGCTATTATTCCTTCTTCCGAACAATTTCGTGTGAAGCTTGGCTATCCTTGGCTATCTTCCATGAAGGCTATTGCTTCTCCTATACATAAGTGTTTGAAATTTCCCCATAATGGTGAAGTTGTTACTGTTAATCATAGTCTCTTTAAACCAGCTGAAAGAACCTCTAGTGTTCCTATTGATTACTTTTGGCCTAAACAATTCCAATCTCTTCCTCTGTGAAGTGATCATCTTTTCAAATCTTATCAAAAGTGGAAAACAGATATGATCCTATCTTTAAGTGAACCTATAACACCTAAACTTGACATTCCTATCATTCTTGAGAAGGAAATTCTTCCTTTGAAAGATAAAACTAATGTCTTTCCTCAAGAAGATTCCCAACCCGTCCCCATGGATGTGACTATGTCTATGCCTGATAAACCTTCTAAGAGTAGACCTATACCTCCTAGTCATGATGGACTTGGTCTCCTTCCTAAACCAAAAATTCCTCCTTTATATGGAGCAGTTCCTTCCCCTTCCTTTTATAGAGAGAAGAGACCTTCTTCTTCTCCTATTATCCAGCCTAAGAGACCACAACCTAAACACCCAAGTGATAAGGATGAGAACATTCCTCCTCCTCTATCTTCTACACTTCCTACTAAGACTAGACGTAATCATTCTGCACGCGAACGCCGACGAAAACGTCGTCTTAGGGCTCAAGCAGCCGCTTCTCAAAATTTACAATCTCCAAAAACACCTTCAACAAGCATTATTCCATTTTCTCCTCAGCCGGATATTGAGCCTAAATCTCCTATACACAAGATACATGATGGTCTTGATCCTGTGCGAGTTAAAGATCCTATTTTTATAAATCTTGATGACGATATAGATGAAAATGTTACTCCTCTTGCTTCTGATAGCGAATATGAACTTGTTGATGTTGATAACCATTTATCTAATGAATTTTCTACAGAACTTATCCTAGCTCCTAGACAAGAACAATGTGGCTTGGAACATGAACATAGCCCTTGTTTGGACCTTGTGATAGCTCCATCTGCTGTGTTGGATGTTCCTCCTCTAGCATGTTCCCTGCCTTCCCGAAACATTGATCAGCAAGATCGGGGGGTAGATGAAGTGCTAGACTAGTTACATTAGCATAGCAGATTCTCTCCCCCTCTCTTTTGTTACTTCTTCTATATGTTATTCTCATTCTTCTATTTGTCGTCCTTAGTGTTGTCTACTTGAGGACGATGCAAAGCATTGAGATCTCTTTGGTCTCTCTCATGTTGACTCAAAAGACACATGTGTTCCCTTCTTCTAGGTGACCTTCCTTGATTGGGGAATGAAGAACAATTATGCATACATACATATGATATATACATGACTTATCATACAGCATACTGACCCCGAGGAAAGCGAAATCACCTCGTGTTTTGTGTTTTGTGTCTATTATCCTTGGGTTTATCTCACACTTGGGGGCTAAATCCTTGTGGTAACGTGCTCCTTTCCTTTCTCATTTCTTATGTGTATCACTATGTTAAAACAATCACCCTCGTTGAGGCGCGTGCGATCGCTTTAACATAGGGGGGCATACACCCTGACTATCCCTTCACGATACTTGAAAATTTCTTGGCGAACTTAGCTTTGCCTTGAAAATTTTCGGTATTTCTCTTACATGACTCATAGTGAGGGAACCTTACTACTGACGGTCATGGTTCTCCCTCATGATCTTCCCTTTTACTTTGTCAATCGAAGTCGTAAGATCCTTAGTCCACTGGGGGCTTGGTGTATCTTGCCTCCTTGACATGGTGAAAGTCTTTCAATGTTGTTTCCTTGTACTTTACCGGAAGTATGAGCATACATACTCCTGCTAAAGTGGGGGCTAAATGTAGCGTCCTAAAATTGCGACACTTGCAATTTCGACTGCATTTTGGTCTTCACAATGGCGACGCAACACGCAACCTGAATGGAGACCCCAAAACTTGCTCACGACACCAAAAACTGCATTTTTCAAGCACCATTGGCCTGAACCTCCTTGCACCCCGCTGTCCCAGAGGTGGGACCAGAGCGCCCAGTGCCCTGGTCCTCCAGGACCATGGCGCCCAACGCCCTGGTCCCTGGGTCCTATTTTGGGCCCGGTTTCCTAAGTGATATTGGGTCTTTTTTATTGCAATTTGGAAATATACTTCCCTGGTCGGCCTAAGGTCGGGAAAATCAGTCTATCAGCCCTAATTGACAAGTATATAAACTACATTTTTCTCTCTCATTTGGGGGATAACACATACATGACGGAAAAAGCGTGGAAACTATACTCAAGCATTCAAGCATTTAAGCAATTGATCATTCCAAGTCTCCATTCAAGGCTAAGTGTTGCATTCAAGACAAGGATTCAACCATTGAAGAGGAGATCACTTATTACATGCTACATACTACAACATACAACATCTAAACCTTCGCACATAAGGATACAAACATCCTTAGAACAAGGTATTAGTACTTGTTTTACATTACAGTCATTTACATTTACAGCACTTGCTCATTTCTTGGTTAATTCCAAAACCGGGGTTTGACCTAAAGGCAAACCCCTAATCCCTAACCCCCCATCGTCTTCGCTTTTCTATGTGTAGGTTGCAGGTACGCGGCTGAGATTGAAGATCTGGAATCCTTGTGCAGAGACGAACCGATCCCCCTTCGTTTGACGGATTTTTCGGAGGACCGTGGCGCCGGGCGCCATCGTCCCGACAACTTTTGCTCAAATTTGCTGGACAGCGCCGTATCAACATTCTACTACTAATTCCAGGTCCGCAGCTTCATCCTATAACCTAAACTCAGTTTATAAGCGAATCTTTATGACTTTCTATGTATTCTTGGCTTAATTTCCTTAACAACATTCTTTACAAAAGAGGGTAGCCTTGCTTTCCTAACCCTTGAAATTCATTTAGCATCCAATCTTACATTGTGTGGGATTGAATCTTATGAGTTTCAACCCCTCTTTTGAATGTAAAGTCTTCCCCTTAAGTGAAAACCCATCGAATCCTAGCGAACCTCCCTTCTCTCTCCTCGGAGTCAGAAGAGGGGAGACCAACTAGGGTTCGACCGCGATTTTCCGCTTTACACTTAGCATACTCATAAGGGCTCTTAGAATAACCTCCTTGCACAGTAATAATAGGTTTCTTAGGAGTGCAAAAAGAATCATTAGCATAACCACCTTGAACCACTAAGATAGGCTTATTTAAAGGTTGAGAATTTTGAGAAGGACAAGCACCTTGGACAGTGAAGAGAGGTTTGTTAGGTGTATGTATCAAATTGATTGAGGATGGTTTAGAGGAATGAACAAAAGTGTTGGAAGAATTATTGATAGTCTTCTCTTGCACTAAAATCTTATCATGGATTAAATCAATTTTAGGAGAGAGACAAGGGGTAGGCATTGATGTTCTAGTAGGAAGAGTAATACTAGGGAAGGTCATATCATCCTCTATCATCAAAGGATCTACATGGGGAATAAACTCTCTAGGAGAAGGATCAACATTACTCTCTAAAGTCTCACTTTTGAGAGGGAGATCTTTGAAAGAGATGTTAACCATCTTGCTTTGAGCTAGGGTTTCCTTATGAGTAGAACCAAGTTGAGGAGAGGGAGATGCTTTATTTTTAGAGGGAGAATAATTGAGATTCAAGGAAGGTGAGAAACTATCAAGGGAGTTTTTAATCTTGATTTCATCCCCTTTGGCTAGGGTTCTCTCATGGGGAAGAGAATAATCTACACCTTCTTCTAATGGTTCATCCCAAATAGTGAGGTTGTTGAAAGGAGTGTTTGAAGTATTGTCAATTTCAGGAGAGGAGATAACATTGTTTATTAATTCCTCATCCTTAGGAGGGAGAACATCAATAGATGTGTTAAACTCATCCTCTTTCCTCAAAATATGTTCAATATGATCTTTAGGGGAGAGAGAATTAAGGAAGTTGCTTTCTATTTCATCTTCTTTCTCTAAGGGATGCTTATGGGTAAGACAAACTTTAGGAGAAGGGTAAGCATTTATCATTAATTCATCATCTCTAGTGGGAATTTTGTTGGAAAAGGAAATTCCATCACTAGGAAATGTAGGGATAATGTCATCTTTTTGCACAGAAGGATCCTCATGAAGGGAGCATTTTTTAGGAGCCACAAAGTTATCAAGGGAATCATCCAACAAAGCATGATCATATCTATTAAAAGGTTTATCTTTTGATTCAAAAGGAGATATCTCTCCATAGAGGGGATCATTGAAAACAAACATGTTACTAGATTTAGTGGAAGAGTTGATAGGAATGTACCCTTGAGAGGAATCATTTGACTTATATTTCTCATCACAACGAAATGGCATAGTAACAATGTTTATGAGTTTTTGGTAAAATGAAGGTTTGGTATCTTTAGGTTTCAAAAACTCATCTAAAGCTTCATCTAACTCATAATCATCACAAATATGAACATCTTGCAAATAAAAATCTGACATTTTGAAATAAAGATTGCATAAAACTTAAACACACAATGCAAAGAAACCAAAACACACTCTTTCTTTTCCTTCCCTTTTTTTTTTTTTCTTTTTTTTTTTATGAAAATGAAACTTAAATGAAACACGCTAAATCTAGATTTAGATCTAACAAATGTAATGCAAGAGAAAGCAATAATAAGATTCACGTCGGGTTCACCAAAATGTGTGGGGGAAAAAGTGACACTAAGCAAACATGCCCTAATCTCACTTTCAATCACACACTTGTGGAATACGAAAGAGCCTAGAGGTATCACACAATTGGCTACTTCTTTTTGTGGAAGAGAGAGCCACGGGCTACCTATTAGGATTTCTATTCCTTTGTTGTAATTGAAAGATAAAATGATGCAAGTTCAATTCCTAACCCCAAAGTGCAAGTATGAACTAATAACAAGATTGCAGAATTGAGATTAAATAATGGAAAGTTGTAAACACAAGGACAAGACAAGAATGTAAATGCATACCCGGAGTTAAAATCTAAGTGAAAATGTTCGAGACGGGGGCACAGGCGCCATTGTCCTAATTTTGCCCCTAAAACTACTCCTAAAACTGCCACTTTGCAACCTGGAAAACTGTCCGAACTGCTAAAAATTGCTGTCTGTCAGGAGGACCAGGGCGCCCAGCGCCCCTGTCCCAGGGACCAGGGCGCCTAGCGCCCCTATCCTGGCAGGACCAGGGCGCCCCGTGCCCCTGTCCTAGTCTTCTGCTCTGAAACTTGGTGTGTGGTTCCGTCTCCGTCTGCTTCTTTCGGATCTGCAACTTGCGGCGTCGTCTGAATCCCGAAATCTGCACTTATATCTGAAAAAGGTGTTTGGGCGGCTATATAGGGTTTTGCCTTAGTCAAACCCCCACTTCGGTGATTTCCACCTCCATGAATAGCCAAGTTGTATTGTAAAAGTAATGTGTGTGCAAACCTTGTGTGTGTGCAAGATCTAAAATGCAAGTAAGCAAACTAGAGCAACCTAGAAAGTAAACCCTAATTGCTTGTAAATGACAATGTAAATGCTCCAAATCAAGATGCCAAGTGATCTAAAGCATGACTGTAAGTGACATAATGAGGCTTATGCAAAGACATGAAAACAACATGAAATCATACCCAACCCCAAGGGAGGGGTACAAGCCAATCTTCAGTCGGTGATCCCTTATTGCTCTTCAATGCCTTCAAAGCCCTAAGTGAATGAATGGATTTTATGAATGCTTGGAGGATCAATGTTGAGAGTTGTTGAAGTCTTCAAAGATCTGCTCTTTCACTGCATATCAGGTTCCTGAAAACAAAATTCGGATCCTTTCAAATGAAGAAAGAGAGCTCTTATATAGGAAACCCTAGGCCTTAATTTCAACTTTTGGCCGACCTAGAGATTGAATCTCCCGCCAATTTCTTGGGGTTAAGCTTTATTTTATGATTGGATCGCACTCCTAAAATTTCGGGAAAAATGTCCGGGACCATGTGCATGCCGGGCGCCATGGTCCCGACAACTTTTCACCAAATTTTCAGGGCCGTCAGATATGATGATTTTAGAGCGAATCCCGAAGTTACAGCTGATTTCGAGATGTTTTGACCCCTGAAATCAAGCCCCCAAGCTCAGAATAGGGCCTAATTAGGGTTTTTGATTAGATGATGTATTGGAGGAATAAAATGAAAGGGGCACGCTTTATTGAAAGGGCCCGACTTTATGATGTGGAAGATGATGAAATAGAACCCTAGACCTAATTAATTTAATTAATTAAGTGCTAAAGGGGAAATGCAATGCGCCAAGGCGGGTGCTAAACTAGCTGTGAAATTGTACCACCCTAGCAAGTGCGTACAATTTACGACGCTACAGTATACATATATATATATATGTATATATATGTATATATATATGTATATATACATATCTACATATATATGTATGTATATACATATATATATACATATATATATATACATATATATGTATGTATATATATGTATATGTATATATATATATGTATGTATATATATGTATATGTATATATATACATATATACATATATATATCACAATTTCCCTTCCAAAGCATAGATTCAAACCTTGGCGCAATTAGGGTTTCTTCTCTGACCTCGAGGCATACCGTATCCAATCAAATCTCATCAGATCTGATCTCAGAGGCAACAACCTACACACCGCCATCATTAAAGTGCCTTCCAGTGCATGTTTTCCATCTTTAGCAACCTGTATTTAATCTGTCAGCCTAACTCTTGGTCAATCACCACAAATGGTTTGACGATTTGCTTCACCAACTTCAATCTATACCCAGACATCCTACATCAATCAGTGCAAGCCATGAATCACCTCAGTCTATCTTCCTTAGAGCCGCAACCCCTTTGCAACTCGACCCATAACAATCATAGTCAACATTAAGTTTCAACCAACCACCTACTACCTCATCAACTACATGGTTCATTTGCCACCCCATGCAAGTTTGGCACTTTGACTCCACATGGCCTCTCTGTTGGCATCTAGATCATCTTAGTGTGTTGAGTCCGGCCTATTCACCAACAAGAATGCACTACCGATCCACTAAATGTGTCAGTTCATGTCACCATACCGGTGTATCCCAACCGGTCATCCTTCATGCCATCACCTTCTTTCTCTGTTGGTGAATCACATTTGCCCGGTCATCAAACATGTCGGTCCTTAGCAAGTATCTAGAGTGAATCACCATGTGCATCTTTGCCTGATTTAGAGCACTCCACTTTTATTCTTGGCTCCTATCAGTTGACATAACACATCAGTTATCTCCAATGCAGATTATTCAATATACCGATTAATATGTTTACCAGTTGGAACGCTTGGTGACTTCATGTCATCAACCTCCAACTACTATGTATCTAAGGAAACACCTTTCTTCATCTACATCTCAGTAACTCCATGTGTGCAACTACAGAGCCTTACCTTCATCTTCATCTGATTGGTTCTCCATTTAATCGATTTGTTAAGGTGACAAACTCATCACACTTACTCTTGTCCCAGTAGCTCGTTAGCTTACTCTTCTTGATCCAGTGTGAGCTCTGGTTTCTTATGCTAGAGACTTCCTCATGTCCCACTTTGGTCATCTGGTCTATGCATCTGATCACCTCCCTTTAACTTATCTTTCTTATCCGAGAGGGTTACTGGGAGATATGCTCAGTATTACCACTTACTGGTGGAAGTGGATCCTTGTCATTCATTCTTCTTCCAACAATGCACAAATATGACCTCCTTGTGTGAGCAGATACATCTCCTACACATAACCTGGTAGACATATCCTTTATCTACCTTACTAACTTGTAGTAGTCCAACCTCTATTGGTCATATCAACATCCTTTGATGACCTCTTCTTCTGGTGGGAGTTACGTTGTTTCACATCCAACTACATATTAGTTATGCACTTCTTCATTATCTCCCCCTGCTAACTTACTAGTCATATGCTTTTTAGTTGGCAACCATACACTACCAACACATCACTTACTGGTTGTCATACAATACCGGTCTCAAATACTTATGTTTTCAACACAAGTCAACACTAACTTGTGTACCGATGATCCTAATGACCACAATGTTGGTTGGCATTCTCTTCTTACCAATGACAAGCTATACCGGTAACCTTCTATACTAGTTGACATCAATGGCAACATAATGCCAACACATGCATGTAAATATAACATCATATTCAATAATGTCACTTATTGTCATCGATCTCCCATCATGTTTGGAACCAGTTGCCTCTATCACAGTCGTGTTCTTTATATTCTTTAGGCCAGGAACTTCATCGTTGAATTCAAGCATGTTATGGCTTTGATTACTTGCTTTGTAATCTTGTGTGGTTCGTCAAAGATTGAAATATTCATGAATTGAATGAAACCATTGTTCTAGAGATATTTAAATCGGGTTTAAGGTTTCTCATACCATCTACCATGTGCTTTGTGTAAAGTTTCAATATTGCAACATTTTTGAGCTCTTAAAAATTGCAATGGATATAAGCCCTAATGACTTCAACATGAAAAACACCATACGAAACGGATGAAAATGCCCCTTGTGGATCATCTTCCATCGATTTATATGGGTGTTTCTTAAACTTAGGTCTTGCCCTTTCAGTTATGTCAAAAACCAATGGATTTGCCACACCAAATGATGTCATTGTTGAATTTAGGTTAGGAATAGAGAAATTTATCGAACTCTAAAAAATACCTTTTAGTCTTCAACCGGATGCAAGAAGTCTTCATCGAATCTCTTCAAATCTTTGGGTTCACTTCACAATCTCTTCACCAATCTCTCCTGCTCTTTTGCTTTGAAAGCAATGTAAGAAATAAGAATTAAATTTCCCTTTTATCCATCACATAACAAACTTTTAGGTATAATAAATGCTCAACCCTAACTCTTTCGAATGCTTTGTATCTCATGAATATTATTCTAGAGTCACAAATTGGCATGGAGTCTTTAGGAGATCCTTCATGATTGACTGCACAAACATTCACAACCATCTACAACTTGTTGCAGCCAGTTACAGATCTCAGACAGGGGGTTTTTAGGATCTGCATAAAAAGCTTCCCCCTAAGGCCAAGTGCCTTAGTTATCGGATGAGGTTCTAGCACTGGAATCAAATGCGGACTCATTTACTGAATCAGAATCACCCTTTTTGACCCATTTCTTCTTGTACTTATCTTTGATCTCTTCAACCTTCTATTTTCCCTTATCATCTAACTTGATCTTATCTACTGGAGCATTCTTATTCATATTCTTGCTTCTGCGAAATTTAGCAATGTGACCGAATTTGTTACAAGTATAGCAAACAATGTTGTTTCTTTGATTAGGCCTGAAATTACCTTGGTTTCCCTTTAATCTACATTGATTAGTAATATGTCCAAATCTTCCACAAGCATAGCATCTTATATTTCTCCTATTTACCATACTTTTGCATTTAATTGACTTATGACTATATTTATTGCAATTGAAACATTGTTTTTATTCTGATTTGCCCTATTTCTGCATTGACTTTGCATATGACAAAATTTATTGCAAACAAAGAATTTACCATTGAATTTATAAGCATTATGTTTCCTTACTCGATATCTCTTGTTATTTTGATGATTGCTTTGACCGGATCTGAAGCTTTCTCCTTTCTCAAATCCAAGTCCTCCCATATCACCTTTATTCTTCTGACTTTGTAGCATCTCATCCAGCTTAGCTAAGCTACCGTTGAATTTTTCCTTGTACTCATTAGCAATGGTAAGTGCATCTCTCAGGATTATGATCCATCTTTCAAGCTCCTTCTCATTATTCCTAGATTATATCAATTCACGCTTCAACAGGTCATTTTCATGATTTAGTTTGCAATATTCATCAGATATATCCTTTAATGACTGAGTCAAATTTTCCTCATTGATTTAGTCTTCAATCTCCTTTGTCAACTTCATTTCAATGGATTTCATTTCACTCTTCAAGGCTGCATCATCTCTAGCAAGTTTTTCACATTCATCTGTCTTGTCTTTTAAGGCTTGATCATCAATGATTTGGTCTTCTTTCTCCTTGAGTTTGTCCATAAGCTCCTTTCTCTTTTCTCTAGATTTGTTCACTTTCTCCTTCACATACTCAATGAAGTCTTTAGCATCACTCAAATTTCTTCTCAGGCTATTGGCTTCTTTTCTTTTTGTATCTAGATCTTCAAGTGCCACAGTGAGTTGTTTATGTAAACTAGATTCCATTGCTTAACTATCCCGAATCTTCCTCAAGCTGTTAGGCTTCCTCGGAGGAACTAGGCTCTGATACCAATTATTGGAATCCATGAACATAGAGAGGGGGGGTGAATCAGTGTTCTATGATTTTTAACTTTATTTAACTGATTCTTAAACCATCAGATGCAAATGAATAAAAGTAAAGTGCAGAAACTCAACACACACAAGCACAAAACTATAACACTAGAATTTTAAGTGGAAACCCAGAAAGGGAAAAACCATGGTGGGATTGAGACCCACAATATTATAATACTGTAATTGGGAATCTAATAATATTACAAGGGGAATGTACATGCATTCAGGCACACTTCTTTTAGCTCACTACTCCAATACAAAAGAGAGGGATACAACCACAGGATGACTCACTATCCTATAAATGATTACAAATGATAACTGATTGTTTGAACTAATGAATGGAATCTACAAATTCCAAAATATAGTTATGGTTAACCACAAAGAATCTTCTTCCATTGTTATAGCTCATTTCTCTGTTCTGCTCTACTCTTTATATACCGGAGCATAAATCTAAATATAGAACATGTGAAACTACACACAAATGCTTATACGATCTTTTCACATCACTATCGAATACTAAAATTCTCATATAAATCGGCCTTATATATCTGCATCACTTGATTAGGTCACTAGCATGTCGTCTCCAAAAAGATGAAACATGTAACAAGAAGTCAGCTCAATCCAATTACAAATATACATGCGGACCAAAACAAATTAATTATACGCTTCACATAAGTGGGCACAACAACCTTGAACACAACACCAATCAACAAAGTCATCCCAAAGATTCTTCATAACACACTATACAAAAATAACCTTGTTCTTCCTGAAATACCGAATATCAGATCATCAAACTTGCACTAGAATCAACACAGAAAGCTATGATTGTGGACTAAGAAATTCCAACCAGCAAATCGACTACCTCTTCCACTGCAAACAAAAATGTGCACCCAAAATTGAGTTGTGCTCAATGTACTCATATTCTGTCGAACACTGTGTTCCACTTTCCAGACAAGCAAAACTTCTAGTAGAATGAATTTGCATATACTTGATGACGCTTTTGATCTGAGTTGCCATCAATGACAACCCCTAAACAATCCTTAAGCACTTATCTCTTCTGAAACGGTGTCTCTTGCCAACAGAGGAAGCACCAACATTTTCATGAAATAAGTTATCCAAAATACGCTCCATATCCTTAATAATGAAACCTTGGGAAGCCTTAAATCTACAAATTATTCTCATGGGAATATTGTAGGTAGGAATAATGGTAACAAAACTCATGCACAAAGGAGGGAAATTTGAATGCACAAATTAAAAATTGTGATTAAGGAACTCAAATTTTTGGAAAAGTGATTAATTAACCAATTAATTAAGCAATTTGATTTTAGAATTTGAAAGATAAATACCTCTAAATAATAGCATAACATGTCATACAGATAAAATCTAAAAAATAGATGAAAAATCATGCATCCCACAACTTAATTTTAGAATTTTAAATTAGGGTTTTTGTGAATTTAACCTATAAATTTATGTAACTCGATTGAAAGTGAGATCTATGAGTGCAAATTTGAATTATTAAATGCAAAAACAATCAGATCTAAGATAATGAATCAGAATTATGCAACCCACAAATTTAAATTTGGAATTATAAATTAGAGTTTTGTGAATTTAACCTCTAAATTTGTGTAATTTAATTGAAAATAAAACTTATGAATGCAAATTTGAATTCAAAAATTTATAAATAATTAGATTTGAGATCATAAATCAGAAATTAAGGTGCAAGAAGTTGGGTTCACCAAAATATAATGGTATAAAATTAGGTTTAGTGTAAAATTTAGATAATAAAACCACTAAGTTTCCTAATTAACCAATTAAATTAAGAAGAGGAATCTAATATATGTAGCCTTTAAAGACCAATATTTTGATTAGATTCTAGTCTCCTTCGATAGGGCTCTATCCTCCTTAAATTGAATTGAATTTGAATTGTTTAAGATTAGAGAAAGATAGTGAATTATTGAAGCAATCTAATAGAAACAATGAGCTACATATGTCATACATAGACACCAACCTAGATCTGAGAAGAAGAATATGATTCAGATATGTTCCCAAAAGTTCAGCTTACTATTTCGAAACCGGGTAGCATTGATTGGTCATGGTCCTTTGAATTTCTCACAGTTGAAAGCTCAACATGTTCATCTTTGCAAATCCTATCGATCCTCTTAAACATAGTTTTGTACCTATTCCTACATACAGTAAATATGGGAAATATGTTGGGAATAGGGGTTTGCCTTAGGTCAATACTTGATTTTGGAATTAACCATAAAATTGAATTGAAAATGTAAATGAAGTACTGTAGCAAAATACTTTCCTTTTAAGGGAAAGGTTGAGAATGAATAAAACACTAATGATATACCTTTAATTAAGTTTTGTTTGTTTCCACCAAGGAATTAGGGTTTCATGTAGACTGTATTTATAAAACATAGAATATGAATGTCATCTCCAATGCTTGAATCTCAACATCACTTCTACTCTAATTCTTGATGGAAATTTTTTTACTTTCTCACTTGAATTTGCTAGAGTGTAACTGAGATCTTGAATTCATTCATTTAGTTTAAATGAGAGGGGTAGACCTCCTTTTATACTTGCTTGTCAAAAATCCAATTGAATTTATGCAACAGACCGACATGAGCTAGATTTCCTACCCATCAAAGGTGACTATTAGAGGGGGCCAATTTGGGGCTTGATTAGGAGGCCCAGGGCATATACACTGTGAGGCCCTACCCCGACCCATCCTAGCATTTTAGTGATTTTCATGTTGGAACTATTATGGATGCTTTATTTTATGCATTATGGATATAGAACTTTATAGGATCCCAAGAATTTGATAACATTGATATATTGATGCTTCATTTCTATGCTTTGTGGGTATATAATTTTATATGATTCTAGAATAGGATAACATTGAGATGGTGTAGGTCATTATTTGATTTGCAAGACTTTATTATGATGCTAGAAATATGATGCATATCTTATGAATGGATTAAGTTTATGAGGACTATGATAATTGTTTATGTGGATTTGCTTCAATATGTGGTGAATTGATGTCAAATGTATGCAAAGAGAGTGATTTGTATTCTTATTATGTGTTTAATATTATATGAGGCTATTGGAAAGTACTAATGTGTAATTGAGATGCACAGGAAAATTATCCATGTGACCATGGAAACATTATGGAGAATCAAGCCTAGGCCTGTGTACATTCGTAAAACTAGGGGTTGTCTATTTGGAGAGACAACACCCCGTATGTATTGTATTTTATTCGTAGACGTAAATGTTTGCATGTGTGTAAATTGTATTTATTAAATTGTTTAAATCATTCAAGGGACAATTGTCATGTGTGTATTTGTGATGTGGTATTATTTTGTAGTGTCACTTGACACATATGTTGTATGTTGTGTTGGCAATTGTCATGTCACCTTTTTGAGAGATTCACTTTTTGTTTAATTGATATATTTCCAAATTATCCTTGAAGGTTCCAAGAAATCTAGGATAGTGAGCCATAAGGAGGGTCAACTCAGAGTTGACCTGTAGGTTAACTTTGGGTGGACTTTCAAAGGGTTAAATCAACTCCTAGAGTAAGTTTTGGAATATTTTTATTAGGCCTCAGGAGGTACCTATGGGTGAAGGCCAAATTTGGCCACGTGTCCTTCCCCTAGGACTTGTTTAATGACCCAAAAAAGTAAGTTTCCCTAGATGGCCAAATTTCATCTTTAGGAGTGGCATCCCTTGTTAGATAACCTTCTTGGTATGTGTCATTCCTCTTCCACATTACATTCCTCTTCTTGAGGTGCCTTGGTTAGGGAGTGTGTAAGACATAGGGAAGACCAACCAATGGGAGCCTCTCACTCTATCCAAGAGGTTGGAAGGACTGAGAGAAGCCTTCTTAGGCTAGAGATGGAGACTTAGTGAGTTAATCACCCATTCTCCATCTTTGGAGATTTTTGGCAATTTTGAAGAAAACCAGTTTTAGAATAGAAATTTTGGCTAAGTGTTGCAGAAAAATATTTGTGAAATTGGGCTTCTCTTCTCTAAGCTATCCCTAGAATACCCTTGGCAAATTCAAGGTTGGTGCTTTTTCTTACTTGCATGTTTGAAATCTATTTGTAGGAATGCTTGAATGTAAATGTTGCTTTTCCTTGTCTTTCCTTTGTGAAAATATTATGTGATCTTCCTCTTATTTCTGTTTATGCTTTTCTTGTGTTTTGGGAGTATCCAAGGCCTTCTTACCCTTGGGAGGGTAGGATGGTCTTGGGGGTGGAAGGAGTTTGACAACCTTAGAGTGAGAGGCTCTCATTTTGAGAGTGATTTCAAGGGTTTGTTTATGTGACCCTTGCTGCATAGTTTTGTTTATGCATTCGGGGGTCATAAGGGGAGAAAATATGGCATGTATGCCTTGGGGGTCATAAGGATGAGGGGTTAAGATGATTTTTGTTGTGTTCTTGGTTGCCATGAGTTGGCTGTGATTTACTATCTTGCAGTTCTCCTCAAAGGTGCTTGGTCCACTTCCACCCTTGTATACATCACATTTTGTGATGAAGTTTAGCCTTGGATGGGAATGTGTCTGTTGAGTATTTCCCTTGCTTTCTTGAGTTTGTTTGATTGTAACCCCATCTAGGTCTTGGTTCTCCAAGCTCAGGGGTGGCTTCTAGTAAGCCTAGGCTAGGAGGTGAGCACCCCATGGTCACAGCCCTAAGTTTTGTATGCAGGTTGCTTGGAAAAGAAGAAGAAAAAAAGAAAGCTAGGAGTTGTTGATTTCAGTTTAGTTGTAGAAAAGGAATAGGAAATGTAATATTATGTTTTAATTGCAGAAAAGGAATAGGAAATGTAATATTATGTTTTAGTTGCAGAAATGTAAATGAAGAGCTTTATGTTGTATTTATTTATGTATAAAGAAATGTATTATTTTATTTAAGTCCTCATTATTAGGAATGAGAGACCAGTTTGGGCTATTTCACCCATTGTAAAAGTTGACTATTGTATTCAAAATATTCTATGAGAAAAGTGTTTTTGAATGAAAGGTTGTAATGTTTGTTTTCTTTTATCTGAAACCTATCCATTATAAGAAAATTGTATTTTATTTAAATCTATCATTTAACTAAAATCTAGCATTTATTATCTCTGTAATTTATATAAAAAAAAAATGCAGAAAGAGAAATGAAAATGTTTTAAGTGTCTTTCCTGTAATATTTAAATGTTGTTGTAGTTGTATTTATTACTGTCATTTTCCTTTATTAAAAAAACAAAAAAGTTAAAATAGACAAATCTAAAGGTATCTCTTCCTACAGTTAACTATTAGAAGTTAGAATGAAAAGAAATGCAGTAGATAAATCTGTTAGTTTTAAAAGGATTGTTTGTATGTGATTAAAAAAAAAAGAATAGCTATTGAGTTTATGTCCTACTGCTTTTTGTCAGCCATTGATTATTTAATTGTTGTATAAAAAAAAAAAAAAAAAGGGAGAAAGAAATGCTTATCTATTTACTTTGTTGTCTATATTTTATTTATTCTTGCAAGTTAAACAATAGGCAATATTCTTATTCAAATGACTAAGTTGTTTTAAAAAGAATAGAGTTAGGCCTAATATGCCTTATGCCTAAGAAGGATATATTTACCAATTTCAGAATTACTGTGTGTTATCCCCATGCTAGTCATTATATTAGGAAATTTTCACTCCATTAAAAAAAAGAGAGAGAAGAAAAAGATTTATTTCAAAAAATATATATAAATAATAAAGAAAGTGAAGTAATCTGGTTAGTATGTTGGCTGAATGTATATTTTATCTTACAGTCTTTTATTCGTGCAACCTATTAAAATCATATATTTTATATATATATATATATATAACAAATTTTTATTTTTTTTTAATTTTGTTGGGAGGGCCGAAACCCTTACCCCTCCCTATGGAAGGCATCGCAAGCCACACCCGCCACTGTGGGCATCTGCAGTGGGCGACGTTGGTGCCACCACTGTGGGTACACATAGTGGGCGAAGCCGCGTCCACTAGTATGGGCAACCACAGTGGGCGGTATCGGGGTCACCACTGTGGGTAACCATAGTGAGTGGCACGGGGCCGCCACTGTGGGCATCCACAATGGTTTCCCTGTGGATGCCTCCGCCCCCCTTCGAACCCCCCCCTCTGCGGCTCTCTCTCTCAAACTCGTTGTCGCTTCATGGTCGTCGTACCCTGCAATGCACACAAAACACACACACACTCACAAAAAAAAAGAAAATATTAAACCCTAACCCAAATTCAGGTTAGGGAAAAAGAAAAGAGGAAAAGAAAAGAATTTTGATTGATAAAAATGCAACCCTAACCCAATTTCAGGTTAGAGTTAGCATTTAAATAATAAAAGCATATTAGTAATGCAACCCTAGCCCATATTCGGGTTAGGGTTAGCAAATAAAAATAAGAGAGGGATTTGAATTATAGTCTTAATTAATTATTAAAATATAAGGGTTTATTTGTAAGTTGCAATATATTATTTAGTGGGTATAGTTGGTTCATTTTATTAAAAAAAATCTATATGTATAAATAGGTATAAATTTAGACTTGTTTATCCAAGTGTTTATATATATATATATATATATATATGCTATATTTTATTTTATTAATAAATATTAATGAACACTTAATTAATAATTTGACCCCCTTTCACTTTTAGCTGAATTTTAATTTGGGGGAAATTGGTTAATGAAAATTATTAATTATTTTATACGAATTTTTAGCCTATGAGGCCAATCCTTGGCCAAATTATTTAATAGTTGAAATTTGAAGGTTTAGGGGAGATTAATATTGACTATAGTATAAATTACATTTATTGGGCAAATGACATTATTGAATTTGTAACCTTATTGGTTAAATTTAAATAATGAATTTGCATGCACCCAATTAATTAATTTTAAATTTAAGATAACATTATCATTATTTTGGCCTGGAATGTTTTAAATGCAATTGAGATATTTAATTATCCCTCGACTTTAATTAGTGGCAATTTAATTAGGTTAATTATATTAACTAATTAAATTGCGATGATCCTCTTACGAATTAAATAGTCTTCATTAACTATTGTCACCGTATTGATTGATTTAATTATTCCAATCCTAGTAAACAATACTATCTACATCTTAGTTAAGACAAAAAGTGATTAACTTCGTTATAAATGTAGATTATTCTATGAGATTTGTTGTTCTGTTTTTGCCCAAAAGTTTGGGCACGACATACACCTTGGTCCTGAATTAGGAATAGGGCATGGTATGTCCTACACCTAATTTGGGACCAGGGCATGGTATGCCCTACTCTTGCAAATGAGGACTCCAAACAGGGGTCAAGATAGAAAATGTGTCAAGAATGTGAGGTTAATGGATGGTGTGAGTAGAATCAATGTTGCAAAGAGGACTTGGAGGATGGAATGATAAAGTGTGGCCTAAGTGAGGACAAAATTTTAGGCGAGTACAATTTAGGATGCTACACACCTTTTATCTTCTCAAACCTTTTATCCACCCTTTTTCTTCTTACGATACTTGTTATCTATTCCTAGGTGCCAAATATTTATGCATTATGGCATATGGTGATGGGTTCATTCTAATCCTCATCATTTAATTTATCAATCCAAGGTGGTGTCCATCGTTGTATGCAAAAGAGAATGAAGAAAACTAGTTTGACAATTTGTTCTACAACACACTTGCAGGAAAAGAAAGCTAATCTAAGGCACACTTGTATGAAAAGAAAGGATAATATAAGGCACACTTTCATGACTTAAAAAGGATAAAGTAATTCACAATAAAATACTTGCTTGAATTCAAATTTACTCTAAGAAATTCTAGAAAGTACATTGCTGGAAATGAAACTAGTCTAGCCTATTTCCGTAGGCTGAAACAAGCCTTTTTATTCCCCCCTTTACTTGATTGATTACAACATATTTATAGAATTATCATTCAATATATAACCTACCAGTTCACTAATAATGCAGATCCAAGATCCTATTTTTGTGGGGTCATTTACAAAACTTTCAAAAAACTAAAATTGATGTCCTTCACCATCTTAGTTTGTCTGAGCAGTCATTTTATGTCATGAACTTCTCCTTCTTTGTTATGAATCTCACCAAACCCTCAAAAGGGGTTTTAGTCCTTGAAGTCTAGTTTTCATATCATTTTGATTTTTTTAATTTTGTTAATAAACAAGGGAGATATTTCTATTTTATTAAGACTGTGTTTTTCACAATTTCTAGGCACCTGATTTTTAAGAAGTCTCAAGTTCTCAATGTAAATGAAGGATTTAATCATTAGTTCAGTTGACCAAATCATTATTCATCATCATGAATAATATGATAAAATAATTTAATTACATTTGAGTGCTTTGGTAACTTGACTTATCTTTGTTGGAGAAAGATAACATAGTGTAGTGTACAATTGCAACTTTCATGAAACAAATACTTTACCCATTGATTTAGGAATGACTGATGCTCCACCATTTTGCATGAATTTTGGAGTGTGTTGGGAGTCTTCAATATTCTTCTCTATCTTCTCTTAATTTCTTCAAATCCTTCTACAATGTCTAGATTTATCTGGAGTTAATATCTAGAGCTCTTTGTTGCAAGTATTTTTGAAGCTTCTTCTTATCATGAGTTATTTAATAACTCATTCAACTACATTGTAACATCTTGTACACTCTTAAGGATAAAGTTAAGGCCATTAAGTATGATCCCGTTGTGGAGAGTGCCCATATCTCTGAGGATGATGACAATTCTGAGTCTGATGAGGATTCTACCAATCCTCCCCCTAAAAAGAAATTGAGGGTTAGTAAGAAAGCTGAAGAAGACACTGAAGAGACAGTTGATCCTGAGCAGGAGGAGGAGAAGGAGGTGGAGGAGGAGGCAAAGCATGAGAAGGAGAAGGAGGTGGAGGGTGAGAAAGGAGACAAGGATAATGAGCAGGGTAAAGAGGATTTTGATGACTCAGAGGAGAAGGAGAGTCCCTGTAATATGGACAATAAGGATGAGGTTCAGAATAATATGGAGGAGGGCAACCCTAGGCCTGAGGATTCTGTCCAGGACATGGAGGATGTGGATACTATTTTGAATGCTGTTAGAAATAGCTCTCTAGAAATGTTTAAGTTCCAGAAGTAGGTGGTTGATAATATTAACAACATTTAGGAAAAACAGAGAGATCTAGAGCTCAAAATTGATAATGTGGTTAAGGATATTAATGATAAAGGAAAAGAGGAAAATTTTGAGGATAATAATGAAGCAGAGGATGAAAATGATATTCCTGACTGGTCAAAGGGTGAGATCATAAAGGGATATTTGAAGCACCTGGAGGATGTGGTGAGGACTCTCAAAGAAAAGGGTGAGTCTGATTATGAACTGATAAACAACAGGGTTCAAAAAACTGAGAGTGCTCTGAGGAAAATCATGGAGCATAGCTTGGTTGTGATGAAGGTGACTTCCCAAAATATGAATGTGTTGGTTGCTTTCCTGGAGAAGGATAAGCAGAAAAAAGATACTATGATTGTTGATAATGAGTCAGGTTCTATCTCTATCTAACATTCTTCTAGATGCGAAACTAGGCAAAATGCTAAAGAGTTGGAGTTGAAGACTAAAGGTAATCAGCAGGTGCAGGAAAGCAAAGACCTTAAAGAGGCAACAAATGTAATTATGATTCTTGTCAAGGATGTTGAGGAGACCGTAAATATTTTTACCTAGATGGTCTAGGTTTGTTTTAGGTGTGCCAGTATCTCGTTGGTCTTTTGCTATACTTTTCTTTGGCTGTTGTCTTTTATCCTGATCTTTTGCTGCCTTTCTTTCTTCGTTTTGTCCTTTCTTGCTTCTCTAATGCTTTTCTTTATGATATGTAAGTGGGTTTCGGGTCCCTTAAAGCATGTTTTTCCTTAATCAAAAACATCTTGTAGACTCATAGAGACACATTAGAATAAATTTGGATCAAATTTATTTACTAAAAATAAATCAAATATCTACTTTATATTCTACCTTAAACAAGATAAAGAAGTTCCAATTATTACTCAAATCCACTTTTACAATAATATACTAAGAAAAAATGGATGATTTTAATGGGTTAAATATGAGACAGATTATGGTCTCGTCGTATGGATTTATCGATCAATATGTCTACATATTCAACCCATTTAGGCACAAATGCCTCACATGATGACATAGGAATCCATGAAGTCCTAGGGTCAATAGCCTCCATGTAATAGTAATCGTTATCAACCATGAATTTGATAAATCTTTGTAAGCTTCTACTACCTCTCTAGGTATCCTATATCTCATAATCATTTCATCTTGAAAAGTCTTGAGGAAACACCACTAGTCTTTGCATCTAGAAAACTATGAATATGTTTTCTAATCTTAGAACCTACTGATATATCATTTTTGCATACAATGTTCTTAACTCCGGACAATTCTCTCATGAAATAAAGAATCAAGTAGATAATAAAATATCCATACCAAAATGGGTACCTTATCTCCATAGTCTTGTGCAAATTCTACATTAGTTGTTGTCTTAAGAGCTCACACATATCAACATCTTTACCTTGTTTCACCAACTGATAGGCTATATATATGGAAGTTGTGGATGAAAAATAAATACTCTCTATTGGTAAAGTAGACTTTAAATGCAATTCCTATTGAAGCATACCTAAAACCCAAGTCAACAATGTCATCAATGCCAAGTACCCTTTTGTCAAATTTATCTCCTGTTAAATTTGTAGCCATATAATTCCTTAAAGATTTCATTGTAGGGGCTTCTCTAGTGGAACACAAACTAGTAACCTTCCTTATAGCTTCCTTGGTTATCAAGTAAGGTTTGTCCAACCTTATGAATTATTCATGTATACAACTTAGTACAATTGTGATTATTTCTTCTTGGTAAAATATGGGAAAACAAATTAAATATCTAACTTTCTCACTAACACCAACATACTCTAGTTTTACCATAAATTAATCATCCAACAAATTATCTTATTTGAAATTCCCCATTTAAATGTGATCCAATTCTTCTAGATGAGCATGAATATAGATTTGTACATCCTCAGTGTGGAGAAAATTGATAGGCACATATGAAAATGCAAGGGCCGGATCATTAATAATGGACTTGAATGGACATTTCTTGAATGGGGGGTCTTGGATTTTCCACAGTAGCTACAACCCTAATAGTATCCATTATCAATTTATGAGCTTAGGGTTTTCAAAAATACAAAGAATACTTGGAAACATAATCTTATTGAACGCACAACAAGACTGAGAGGGGGGTGATGTTACAAGTGTGGTTGTTGTTGCACCAAAAGATCGACCTGTTAATGCCCGATACAACCACTAGACTTATAGAATCCATAGGAGGTGATTAAGCCATGTAACAAACCTGAGAACTATGTTGTACAACACAAGAGACTAAGGGTGAACACCTTGCAATAATCCCCCCCAGTGTAAGCGAGGGGGTTGAACCTATCACCAAGCTCTGATACCACTTGTTACAAGTGTGGTTGTCATTGCACCAAAAGATTGACCTATTGATACCCAATACAACCACTAGACTTATAGAATCCACAGGAGGTGGTTAAGCCATGTCACAAACACAAGTGTTGTGATGCACAACACAAGGAGACCAAGGGCGCACACCTTGCAACCAGTAAATAGTCTTAAGAAACTCCTTAAAATTTCTTTAATCACAAACACATATTAATTATATTTTACCAAATAAGCATCAATGAAATATGAAACAAGTACCAAACACATGAACACCAAAGTTTTATGTGGAAAACCCAATATGGGGAAGACCATGATGAGAATCAAACTCACTATATTAATAACTGAATAGCACATTTTAGGAACAAGGATAAGGAAGCTCACTACTCCTAATTTAGACTTCTAGGCTAAATCACACAACCTTGGGGCAAGATACAAAGGACTTGCAAGATAAGATGCATGATCTCAAGGGAATATATTGTTGGACATTACTGCTGCTAAGATATGTTGTTTTCATTTATGTCAACATATTCTTGTGATTTATTTTTCTGGTGATTGCATTTTGGGTTATTGGGATCATGGTTTGGTGTATGGAGTATTTCTAGTGTCATTACATCTTTCTGTATTGGTTTCAATGATCTGGGTGTTGAATATTTTTGGTCATTGTTGCTTCTAGGATATTTTGTTGTCATTGATGTCAACATATTCATGTGATTTGCTCTGATGATTACTGATTGGGAAGATCTTATGATCATGTTTGCAGTATTTTTTGATGATCACTAATTTGCAAAGTTTGGTATTTCCTCAAGTATGTTTCATTGTGATCAGATCTTGTGCTAATATTTTGGGATATTGTTTGGGATGGTCTTGTGTATCTTAATTTTAGATGGTTCATGATTTGGTACTCCACAAGGTATCTTTCTTTGTGACAGTTATTGATTAGTTGTATTCTTGAGTTTCAGATGTTAATCGATGAAGATTTGATAAATGATGTTGGTGCAACTATTATTAATGATTCTAACGTGCTTGCTGGTGTTTCCTGGTCATGACCTATTTTTTATGGTGATTTGCATTGATTTTTGTGCGAGTTTTTGATGGTTTCTATTAACCAGTGATGATTTTTGTGTTATGTGATATTTTTGGTTGTTTAGCGTGTTGTGGTTGATCTTGCCATGATTTCCAGTGAAGTTAAGCATTTGGGAATTTGAATTAGGTCCATGTTATTTCATGTAAATCATTGTATTGGTTCAGTGGTAAATATTTATATTGTGTGATGTAATTTTGTAATTAAGTGTTGAGGGTTTAGCCGACCTTGTTGTCAAGGTTGATGAATTGTATATATAGGTGATATATTTATGTAATTTAGGTGTCAATGGTGTGTCTGCATTAACACCGAGTGGTGTATGTGCAAACAAATGATTTATCTTTTGGTATTGTGATTGTGTGGAGATTGGTGTTGCTGAGAAGACATTTGTTCTTAACTGGAACTATATATCAGGCATTTGGAGATGCTATTTCTTCAGTTCATTCTTTCCAGATTGTAGTCTAAATCTTGTTGTAAGTCGGTGACACTTCCCTGAGGGTTGTATCCTTCCAAGTCATTATCTTTTGAGCAGTGATCTCTAGGAAGTGTTCTTGAATGTATGTGCATTCCCCATTGTAATATTTCACATACTACTATAGAGTATCATCTTACTGTGTGTAGGTTCCCACCATGGTTTTTTCATGTCAAAATCTTGGTGTTGTTTCTTGTGTTTTTAATTTGCTTATCTTTATTATTGCTGCAATTTATCAGATCTATTTTTGTGATTAAGTTTTTAGATCTAGTGAAGAATGATTCAACCCCCCCTCTTAGTCTTCCTCCTCTTTTTTTCTAACACCAGGAAGCTTAATTGAACATATCATATGATCTGGTTTGCAATTTGATTTTTCTGATTAGTGCTTTGCAGAACTCGACATTTCCTCTAATATATTCTTGTGTGATCAAATCTTGAGTTGAGATTTTGGGAGATTGTTTGTGATGTTCTTGTGTATCTTCATTTTAGATGGTTTGTAATTTGGTGTTTTGTATGCTATATTTCTTCAAGACAGTTTGAGTATTCTTGAGGTTTAAATGTTGATCAATGAAGATTTGATGAGTGGTGTCGGTAAGGTTGTTATTGATGGTTCTAACATTCTTGTTGGTGTTTCCTAATTATGTCCAATTTTTTTTTATGGTCTACATTGATCAATGTATGAGTTTTGGTGGTTTTCATGATATGGTGATGTTCTTTGTGTTATGCGTATTCTTGGTGGTGTAGCATGTTACGATTGATCTTGGCAAGATTTTTGGTGGTGTTGCATGTTTGAGAATTTCATTTAGGTCCATTTTATATCATTTATATCATAATATTGGTCCAATGATCAATCTTTGTATCGTGTAATGCAATTTTGTAATTGTGAGCTGAGGATTTGGCCGACCTTGTAGTCAAGGTTGATGAGTTGTATAAATAGGTGATGTAGTCATGGAAATTTGATATCGATGTTTTTGTTTGCATTATTAGAGAGTGGTAAAAGTGTGAACAAGTGAATACATCCTTCAAAATTGTGTTTGAGAAGAGATTGGAGTGTTGCAGAGAAGACAATGTGCTTAATCAAAATTGTCATCAAGCATTTGCAGATGTTATTCTTTCAGTTCAATTGATTCTTGATTATTGTCCAACTATTTTGTAAGTTAGTGAGACTTCTTTGTAAGGTAGTAAACCTTCCCTGAGGGTTGTAGCCTTCTGGGTTAGTGAGCTCTAAGAAGTGAGCCTCAATGCAGGTGCACTTGAGATGTCTCGGATTGGATTACTGGAAGATTACAAAGAATGCCTATTCTATTCCTCTAAATGGACCTGTTACTGTTGATGAGATCAAGGAAGTTGATAATAACATTAGAGCTAAGGAAGCATTGTTGAGTGCCTTGACCACTTTAGAGATGACCAATGTAATGGGACTTCAGACTACACATGAGATCTGGGAGAAGCTTGAGACCTTGTATGAAGGAGATAAATAAGTCAATGTTTCAAAGTTGTGGAGTTTGAAAGGGAAGTATGAGATGTTGAGAATGGGAGAAGATGAGAACATAAATTCAATCATGGCTAAGGTGAATGAACTTGTCTTAGGTATTAGATATGTCAGTGGAACCCTTGATGAAGATAAAATTGTTGCTAAGGTGTTGAGATAATTTCCTCCTACTTACAAACATAAGGTGGATGTTATTGATGAGATTCGAAGTGTGACTAGTGTGACAATAGATATGTTGGTTGGAAAGATTGTTGCATTTGAATTGAGCGAGTTTGGTGAATCACATGGAAAGTTTGAGACAACATTTAGAGATTATGTATCTAGAAAGCAGAAGTATGACCCTGAGGAATGTAGAATATCCAGATATGAAAGAGACAGAAAAGAGAATTGGAGGAGCTTGAAGCACTGATTTCCCAAAGATTGCCTAAAGGAGTTGGTAAGTATAATGGAAAATTGCCTCTGAAATGTTTCTCTTGCAATAAGATAGGATATTTTTCTTCTATGATAGGCATGATAAATTTGATAAGTATGATAGGAATGATAGATATGAGAAGTATGATAAGCCCTACAAGCCTAACTGTAAGTATAAGCATCAAAAGAACTATTATTATGTTGTTGATGAAGGTGCCATAGATGAAGAATCAAAAGGAGATGAAGTTTTGTTTATTGCTATCAAAGAAGATGGACCGGTACCTATTGATTTCACAAGCTGCACTATTGAGGAGAAATCTTTAGCTACTAAAGTTGAAGAGAAAGATGAATGGGTGATTGGAAATGGTTGTTCACATCATATGACTGGTGATAAAAGAAAATTTGTGAGTATGGAAAGGTATGATGGTGGAATAGTAAGATTTGGAGATGATAAAGCCTATGTGATCGATGGTAGAGTTTCTATTTCCTTTGTTGGTAAGCATCACACTAATGATGTCCTGTATGTTGAAGGTTTGAAGCATAATCTCTTAAGTGTTGGATAGATGGTGGAAAAAGGTTATGATTTACAATTCAAGAATGAAAAATGCAAGATCCTAAATGCCTCTAGTATAGATATTGCCTCTGGAACTAAGACTGAAGGTAATATCTTTCATTTGAATGTTTGTGAGAAAAGTTGTTTGATTGCTCAGATTAATGAAAGCTGGTTGTATCATGTTAATTTTCATTCAATGATTAAGATCAGTTCTACACAAGTTGTTAGAGATTTTCCTAAAATTGTTAAGCCTTCTAATCCGATATGTAAAGAATATCAAATGGGAAATCAAACAAGAATTTATTTCAAGAGTAAGCAGTATACGTCTGATGGATTGTTAGATGTTTTGCATATTGACCTATGTGGACCTACAAATATCAAAAGTGTGCAGGGTGATAGATATTTTATGTTACTGATTGATGATTATTCCAGAATGATGTGGGTTATCTTCTTGAAGGAGAAATCATAAGCATTAGATAAATTTAAGATATTCAAAGCAAATGCTGAGACTGAGACAGGATTGAAGGTGAAATGTCTGAGATTTGACAGAGGAGGAAGATTTTGTTATAGTGAGTTTAATTCATTCTATGAGAAGCATGGAATTAGAAGATAATTATCTACTCCTAGAACCCCACTACATAATGGAGTTGTTGAAAGGAAGAACGGGACTATTTTTGGATGCTACAGGGACTATGTTAATTGAAGGGAATGTTCTGAAGATCTATTAGAGAGAAGTTGTTAGCACTGTTGTTTACACATTCAACTGAGTGCATATAAAAGGTGATACGGTAAGACTCCTTATGAGCTATGGTTTGGTCATGTTCCTACTGTGAGATACTTTAGAATCTTTGGAAGCAAGTGCTATATCAAGAGAGATGATGATATAGGAAAGTTTGATGCAAGAAGTGATGAAGGAATTTTCTTGGGATATTTAACAAAGAGTAAAACCTACTGGTGCTACAATAAGAGATTGAGGAAGATGGTAGCAAGTGCAAATGTGAAATTTTATGAAAACTATGGAAAATAAATCAGAACATGTGGGTATGATGATCAGGATGTTGTTTTGTTAGACAGTTCTGATACCGGGAGAAAACTGAGAGCGAGGGGAGAATCAGTTTTCTACCAATATTCACAGTTAATGCAAATTATAACCTTTATACCAGAGCACAAAGAAACCAACACAATGAAAGATAAAGCATGAAATAATAGTACACACAACACCAATGTTTTTGATATGGAAAACTCGATAAAGGGAAAAACCATGGTGGGAAACCCTACCCACAATCAGATAATACGTCTGCAGTAGTATGTGAAATAATTACAATGGGGATTGCACTTTCAATCAGGACAACCACCTAGAGCTCACTACTCATCACAAAAAAAATTCTCACTAACTTACAAAAACATCAGACTACAATCTAGAGAAAAGGAACTGTGAAAGTAGCATCTCCTAATACTTGATACAGTTCCGATTAAGCACAAATGTTTACCCTGCAACACCAAAACCTTTACAACCTTTCATTGAATGATATTTCACTATTTGCACATAAACCTTTCTCTGATAATGCAAACATAACATCAATACCATCCATATCCAAATTACATGAATAAGTCACCTATAAATACAGATCATCAACCATAATGATAAGGTTGGCTAAACCCTAAACCCATAAACCCGTAATTACAAAAATTACATTACACGATATCACCAAACCAATGTTATGATTTACATTGCATATCATGGACCTAATTCAAATTCCCAAACAATTACATCCGCCAGAAATCACTCTAAGACCAATCTCCAACATGTTTCACCAACCAGTAGAAACCCTCAATGTAATAGCATAGAATATCTAACCAGATCCAAATAGGACCACTTTCACAGCACGCCAGCCAATGTGAAGCCACCAAACAATTAGAACATGATCAAGAAGCACCTTCAACATGTTAGAAACCATTCCCATAAGCTGGACAAAATCACTTAACCAAATCATCAAATATTGCCAACTGGTAAAGCTAACCAGTACCAGGAAATACCAACTGGGAACATAAGCGATAGATTTCGAAGCACCAAATCATGAACCAACAAACTATGAAAATCATATAGCCATCTTGACTAGCCATCCAAAACTGAATCCAGGGATTTGATCATACTGGATTAGAATCACAATCAAAACCAAGACAAACACCAAGTCTAACTGGGATAGGTCCAACTAGGATAGCAGAACCATATCCAACCAAGATATAACATTGACATCAATGACAACACTTAACAAAATCCAATATATTGTCGATAATCTCTCCCTTTAGCATTGATGGAAACACTGAATGTGAAAAATATCCAAGTGCCAAAGAATGTTGAAGCAGTCACCGGTTAGGAGGGACCTCAAAGAGATCAATCAGGATAGGTCAATAAGAGTAAACACAATGGAAACACAAAGATATGATGGAGGCAATGCAGAACATATTATTTTATTTCATGAAAACTGATTACAACCAACTGGTAATAATTGGGTTACAAAAACTGGCTCACGGGCCTACTAAAACATGCTCAAAGTACAGAATAGGTCACAATCGGGACCTTCAATCTTAAGATCTATCTTCTATGCTCAATCTAACTACCTGATTGTTCAATTTTTACATTATAATGCTTGATTACAATGATTTATATGATCCAAGGGGATCTAGCCGGCCCAAAAAGGGATGAAAACCTGAAGAACAAGACCTAACATGTAAAATCAACAAGGTTGGCCTCTGCCAAGAGATTCCTCCAAAAAATAAATAGGATGAAGTTTAGATCATGGGAAAAGGTCAGCCACATGCAAAGGAACATCAGAATCAATGCTCAAGGATCTGCAAGCTACGGAAGGGGTCTGGTAGATCACAAATGCAAATAGGTCCAGGCAATCGGTAGCAGGTATGATGCTAAAAATGTGGTAAATAGAAAGGCATACACATATAATGAGACAATAAAACATAATGGAAAGCTTAATTGAAAACTAAATTAAAGATGCAAACCATAAGCCTTCCTTGAAATGTCCCATTTTCCTCTATTCTTGAGGACCTTGAAGGTGTTGGATTGGTTGGCTCTTAGCAGAGCAATGACCTCCAAAGTGGAAACTCAAGAGTTGAGTAGCTATTTGATCATGATTGATTATGAAAATGATATGAAATGCATGATCTAAGAAACTAGATTAACATGCTATGATTAATTCAAAATCTAATTACTAGATAATTGAAATGCAAATTGCCTATAGTAATGATGCTAAGAATATGAATGCAAGGGATCCTTATTGCTCCAAAATGGAGGATATTTATAGGAATTCCAAGGCCAAAGTTGAGGTGGCAAGAATCAACAGTCTAGATCTAATCTAAAGATATCAAAGGCCAAGATTGAGGAAGTTGGAGAGGATGTTGGAGGAAGGGGCACTTGTCATCTCTATGGTGACAAGTATCAAGGAGCCTTGCTCATGAGAGGGTAAGTGTCCAAGGGGGGAGACATGTGGAAAAAGTGCCATGTGTCTCAAGGGGAGAATATCCACACCATGGGAGGTTAGGATAAGGAGGTTAGAATGTGCAAGATAGGATAGGGTTAGTTAAACCCAGGGTTAGGTGGAATGGGTTAGGTTAGGGGATGGTTAGGTTAGGTGATTAAAAGAGGATCCATATGGGGAATTTGAATTTAAAAATTCAAATAATAGGAAAAGGCTAATTAACTTTCAATAACTCATAAATTGATTTGTTTTAATTAATTAGGGGACTAGAAGAAATGAATTAAATGGGGGGGAGGATAAAGGGGACTATTGAGATGAACTTATTAAATAAATCCTTAGATTCATTAATAATCAGATGAAAGAGATTTAATCAAATTGCTAATGAATTCAATTAAATTGGGAAGGGGGATTAATTAAATAATTGTTTATTCAATTAATTATCTTCAGACCATTTTTAGGTGTATACATTTTGCCCCTCTTTGAAGCGAGGTGTGATGACGTGTTGATTCAAAGAATAATCTCACTGTGGTGATGTTGATGTGATATTGGTTCGATAAGATGCCCCAGCCATTGATTGCTAAATTGTGATACGATGATACCCCTCGGGAGATCAATTGAGATAATTGACCTTTGGATTTTTTTTATTTTTGTGAAATTGATTTCCCGATAGATTATTGGATGATTCCTACAAATGTGGTTGATGAAAGTGTGAGTTATTCGATCACTTTGATGTGGTTCTTGATGTGATGATTGATAGAGTTTAATTGAATTGATAAGATTGATTAGATTGATAAGATTAAAATTTAGTCTAGTTTCAGGAATGGCACCTCCTATATAAGACAAAGATGATCAAAGCGTCTAGTTTCAGGAATGATATATCCTGTATAAGACTTGATCAAAACATCTGATACCAGAAAGGATTAATCATGTATAATACATGATAGAATGAATCAGATGAGATCGATTGCTAGAATTGATAAGATTGATTGGATAAAGAATTAACTATTTGTTAATATTATGTTGTAGGAAGATTCATATATAATGATGTGGGTTCACATTTGAGGAGGTAGCATAAGATTTGTGTTAGGTCAATAATATTTGGAGAGATGAGTCATTGTTCTGATTGTGTATACACCTATGATGATACATTGATGATTCCTGCAATAGATTTGGCCTTGGATAAGATGAGCTTTTGTGATCCCATGCAAAATGAAATGCAAATGCAAAAAGAAATGTAGTGCGACAATTGGACCAGTCATGTGGTCATTGCTTTGTTTCATCATTGAGCCTTTAAAATATGGGAAGTGAGTGCAAACATCAATGGTATAATTGAACCATGATGACCTGAGCACTACTTTCCTAGGTTTTGATATTGCAAGCTAACACAAGAATCGAGGTATAATTGAACCAAGATGACCTAAGTGTTGCTTGCGTAAAATAGGCAGTATTAACCATTTCTATATGCAAGTCCGAAATGTCTTCTATGATACTTTAATGATCATGTCCTGAGACAAATTTGCACATATGAATGATTAATTTACATACAACAGACAAGAAAAATATCATGTTCCTTCTGTGTTCCTCCTGTCAAAGACATCCTGGAGTCACTCAAAAATCATGATAGGAAAAAATCAAGATAAAATAGTTGAACCATTATTGTCAAAGTGTTAAAATCATTAGTCAAGAGATATCATCCATTGATATGTGTTTGTCATGTTTAGACTGGTATGTGATAGTTGATAGTTGACAATTTGATTTTGTGTTCAACATTGGATGTATCTCAGTTTTTTGCTTGACAAGTGTTGTCTAACTATTGTTCTACTTGTTTGATTACGCTCAAAATGATGAAAACATTTTTGCCACTAGCTAGGTTCAGGATTTTGCCCCTAGTCTAGAAACAAACTTTATTATGACATATATTGTTAGGAAACTCACAGATACTGAGAGGGGGGGGTGAATCAGTATCTAACTGGTAATTAGAATTTTTCAACTTAAAACATGCAGAACATATTGTAACAGTGTACTGGTATGCAAGAAATAATGCAATAAACAAAAATGAAAGAAACCACATGAAAATCACACCATAACACAATGATTTAATGAGGAAACCCGGTGTGGGAAAAACCTCAGTGGGATTTGTGACCCACAATATTCACTTACTGGCCAATAAGATAATATTACTTACAATAGGGGCCTGCACATGCAGGAAGGCCAAGTGCCTAGAGCTCACTGCTCAAATGGGAAGTCTCACTAACTTACAATGTGGATTATACAAATCCAATAACTTGTATTGCTTTACAATAGCATCTTCAATGCCAGATTCAGTACCGGTTTCTACCCTGTTCTTTACATATACCCCTTAACCTATATTTCGCATAATAGGTATGCCTAATCTTTTTCTCCTTACTTTTCACTTACATCACTTCCTTACAAAATGTCTACAATGATCTCTTTTATATATAAGTCATTTTACAACTTGCCAAGTCGGCTTACAAGGTTTTTACAATTAAAAATGCAATATATCAAAAATCATGTCGGCCTCTATGCCGGTATTCTTCCTTTCTCTGTGTCGGTGCCAGTGTTCTGAGTGCCAATGTAGAGTGTGTTCTGCTGATGCCAGTGTAATGCCTTGTCGGTGTCATAGGATTGTAAGGTTTCCATCAATGACAAAACCTTCAATCACATACAATGTCTCATTGGAGTGTGCATATGCCAACAATCTCCCCCTTTGGCATTGATGGCAACACTCATGAGAAATTTCAAAAGTGTATCCAAAAATGTGAAGTCCAAAAATGTTACCAAAAATGTGTGCTCCCCCTAAGCATATGATTCCTGTGATATTTGAATTTTCTCATACCACTACTCCCCCTTTGGCATCAATGACAAAGGGGGATATTGTTGGCATATGCACACTCCAATGAGACATTGTATGTGGTTGAAGGTTTTGTCATTGATGGCAACCTTACAATCCTATGACACCGCCAAGGCATTACACTAGCATCAGCAGAACACACTCTATGCCGGCACTCAGAACATTGGCACCAGCACAGAGAAAGGAAGCATACCGGCACAGAGGTCAACAGGATTTTTGATATATTACATTTTTGGATACACTTTTGAAATTTCTCATGAGTGTTGCCATCAATGCCAAAGGGGGAGATTGTTGGCATATGCACACTCCAATGAGACATTGTATGTGATTGAAGGTTTTGTCATTGATGGAAACCTTACAATCCTATGACACTGGCAAGGCATTACACCAACATTAGTAGAACACACTCTACATCGGCATTCAGAACACCGACAATGTCTCATTGGAGTGTGCATATGCCAACATATATAATGATCCAAACCATGACGATAAAACTCCTAGGATGCCTGCGTATTTACAAAGGCTTTATTATGAGTATGAATTGCGCTAATGGAAATGAATGCAAGCAGAAGGATGCATGAACCAATAGATGGAAGAGCTAGTTGACGGGTAGCGCATGTTTGCCAGGTTTTCACCATCTGTTTTTAGTACACTTTTTCTCATATTTGATTTTTTTTTGTTTATTTTTTTCATTGTTTTTCACTGCTTTTTGTATTTTCTTCTTTTCCACTATTTTTGGATTTTTCTTCTTTTTCACTTTTTTGGGAATTTTCTCCTTTCTCACTATTTTTGGAGTTTTCTTCTTTTGCACAGTTTTTGGATTTTTTTGCTTTTTCACTGTTTTTGGATTTTTCTTCTTTTTTAGACATAAAACTTCTTCAGATGCATGCTACTGATGGGTTCCTCGAGTTGATCCTCATCCTGTGTTGATAGTTGATATGCTCCTGACCCAAATACTATTGTGACCACAAATGGACCTAGCCAGTTTAGTTCAAACTTTCCTTCCTTTTCTTGACCTGATTGGTTTCGTGGAATTTCCTTTAGTACTAGTTCCCCAATTTGAAAGACTCATGGTTTGACCTTGTGATTATAACTTCAGCACATTCTTTGTTGATATACCTTTAAATGATCAAACACATTTTTTCTTCGTTCATGGATCAATTCTAGCTCCTGCAATCTAGATACTCATTGTTCTTCATCTGGGATAAGACCTTTTAATGATACTCGTAGAGAAGGTATCTCTACTTCTATTGGCAGTATTGCTTTTGATCCATAAACAAGAGAGAAAGGTATGACACATGTTGGTGTGCGGATATTAGTATGGTAGGCCCATAGAGAAAGGATCAATTAAATATGTCAATCTCTGCCAGCATCATTCACTGTCTTTTTGAGGATTTTCAAAATAGTTTTGTTTGAAGCTTCTGCTTGCCCATTTCCTTGTAGATAGTAGGGTGTGGAAAATTTGTGTTGGATCTTGAATTTCTCACATAGTTCTAGGATATCCTCACTCTTGAATGGTCATCCATTATCAATGATAATGGTCATGGGTATTCCATAGCGACAGATGATTTAGTTCAAGATAAATGCAACAATTTGTTTTTTCCTGTGATATTTGTGAGAGGTACTACCTCAATCCATTTTGTGAAATGTTTTGTATCTACAAGGATGAATTTGTGACCATTGAATGAAAAATGATTTATCTTTCCTACTAGATCAAGACCCCATTGGCAGAAAGGCCAAGATATTGTCAAAGCATGAAGTTCTTGTGCTGGTGCAAGAATCAAATTCCCATGGATTTGACATTGTTTGCATGTTTTAGCTATCTAAAAAGAATCTCGTTCCATAGTTGGCCAATAATAGCCCAAGCATATGAGTTTTTTTGAAAGGGTAAGACCACTTGAATGAGTGCCACAAATGTCATTATGGACTTCATTTAAGGCCTTCTTAGATTCTTCTTGTTCAAGACATCTTAAAATAAAATAGGGTATCCACAACAAGAGTATAATGGGAGGATTGGCGAATAAAGTTTTTTTGATTTTTTGACAAATCGGGAGGTAGGGTATTATCTTTCAGGTATGTCTAAGTTTGGACATAGCGAGAGGAATCATGCCCAACAAGGTGATAAATAGTTTGGGAATCATGACAATTATGAGCAAGGTAAAACAACTCTTCCACCAGGAATTCATAACCCTCTTGATTTTCCTGTGTCTGAAGTAGAGAAGCAAGTGTTGCCATGGCATCTACTGCTTTGTTGTCATTCCTTGGAATTTGCTCAAAAGTTATTTCTACAAAATACTTCTTGAAATCATCTACCACCTTTTTGTAAGACATTAGTTTTTCATCCTTTATTTGGTAATCATCATTAATTTGATTGATGATGAGCTGAGAGTCTCCAAAGACTTGGAGTTGTGTAATGTTCCATTCTATAGTTATTTTGATACATATAACCAAAGCTTCATATTTTGTTGTGTTGTTGGTGCATGGAAAGCTTAATTTGTATGCTTTCAAATTGTATGACCTTGTGGTGTAATGAATAGAATACCTTCTCCTAATCCGTGTTGTGTATATGAACCATCAAATTATAAAAGCCATATTTTTGTGGTGACCGTTAGGATATCAACATCGGGAAACTCAATGTGTAGAGGACAATCATCTTGAAGCAGTGCCTCAGCTAGTTGGTCTGCAATGAATTGTCCCTTGATAGCTTTTCTGTCCACATACTCAATATCAAACTCACTCAAGATCATGATCCATTTCGCTAATCATCTTGTTAATGTTGCCTTGCTGAGAAAATACTTCAATGGATTGATTTTAGCTATCAACTTGATGGAGTGAGATAGTAGATAGTGTCTTCATTTTTGCGAAGAAAAAACTACTGCCAAGCATGCTTTTTCTATTGGGGAATAGTTGAGCTCTTCTCCCACTAGTGTTCTGCTGATGTAGTATATGGCTTGTTCTTTTCCTTCATTATCTTGTTGTGTGAGTAGGACTCCTAATGATACTTTGGTGGTCGATACATAGAGTAACATTGGTTTTCCTAAAATTGGTGACATTAGGATGGGTGGTTGCATGAGATAGGCCTTGATCTTGTTGAACACGTCCTCACATTGATGGTCCCACTTGAAATGAACATTTTTGTGCAATAGATGAGTAAATGGTTGACATTTATCTGCTAGTTGAGCAACAAATCTTCTGATTGACTGGAGCCTCCTTGGAGTGATCTAAGTTGACTGATATTCTTGGGAGATGCCATTTCCATGATTTCTTTGACCTTAGCTAGATCTACTTCGATACATCTAGCTAAAATAATGTATCCTAATAGCTTGCCTGAAGTGACACCAAAGGCTTGTCATAGCTTGTACTATTCTAACCGGTCAAAGATCTTTTCTAATATCTCTATATGTTCTTTGCTATTGTATGATTTTTCCAAGATGTTATCCATATAGTCTTCCATGAATGTATGCATCATGTCATGGAATTTCGTTGTCATAGCTCTCTGATATGTGCCACCTGCGTTCTTTAGTCTAAAAGGCATGATGTTCAAGTAGAAAGTACCCCATGGACATGTGAAAGTTGTCTTTTCTTGATCTTTGGGTGCTATTTTAATCTTATTGTATCCGGAGAAACCATCCATTAGAGAAAACATGGAGTGTCTAGTCGTTAAATCTACAATGATGTCAATGCTAGGCAAAGGAAAGTCATCCTTTGGACATGCATTATTAAGATCTCTAAAGTTTGTGCATACTCTGATACTTTTTTCTGGTTTTAAAACAAGAATGATGTTTGATACCCATTGAGGATATGCTACAATTTTAATGAATCCTACATCCAATAATTTCTTTAGTTCTGCTTTGACAAGGAGAGCAATATGTGGATGCATCTTCCTTAATTTTTGTTTAACTGGTTTGGCTCCTAGATTGACATTTAAGTGATGCATAATAAGCTCTGGATCAAATCCTTTCATGTCTGCATATGACCAGGCAAAATTGATTTGTCGACGTTTGAAGAATTCCATATATTGTTGCATTTCTTGATCTGACAGAGAAGTTGTTGGATGTAGGATCCTTGGTTGCTCTGTTGTCCCAATGTTAACTACCTCTATTGGTTCAACCAAAATTGATGACCTTTCTTGATAGTACTTAGGTAAAGTGTCAAATCTCCCATCTTCTGATGCCTCGAGGAGGTTTTCACCATTAGATGCATCCTTTCATTTTACTCTTTCCTGATCTAATGTTGCCAAGAAATGGTTTTCAGCATTAGACCTGATATTGCTTTCTTTATTTCCTTTTTGCGACTGGGAGATTTGGTACCCACTTGACTAGAAGATGCGTTGTTGAAATTCTTGGTGAAAGTTGTTGTGAGTTCAATTGCATTAAGATATACCATATGGCATGGTCATTTGGAAAGGTATCAATGGCAGTATGTCCTTCATTTTCCCAAGCAATAAGTTTGGGGTGGATTAGAGGTAAGGGGTCCTCGGGTTGAGATGTTTTGAGGGTATCAAGGGTCATGATAGATATGTCAAATTTTTTGATATGTATATCAATGTCTAGAAAGGTACTCTAATCAGAATGACCTTGCACAAGGATCTCTTGATCATCCTCGATTAAGTCCAAGTCAACCGAATGTGATTCTAATTCAATTGGGCTAGTCCCTAACGTTTGCCCTGCATACGTATGAACTACATCAACTCCTACATCTTCTTCAAAGAAATTTTCTTCAGCTGATTCTTCAGAATGATAGGAATCTCATTCCCATTCATTAGAATATGTCTCACTTACAGCTTGCAATCTATAGATTTGTTCATATAGCGTTTGATTTGTTTCTTTTGTTTTTCTTGCTATATCTTTTCTTCTTTCATATTCAACTTCTTCTGGACTGAGATTGAGTTATGTCAACCTTGCTATGAGCTCTCCTTAATTAGTACTAGGTTCGTGCTTGTTTTGATTGAGATTTAATGATGTTTGGGAGGTACCATTAGTTTGTTTTCCTATTGATTTGAGGCTTGCTTCTTTTGCCATTTCATGTTTGCTTGTGCTTGTTGCTTGGCAAATGCTTCTTCCCTTTCAATCGCAAGTTGTTCTTATCTGTTTTCATATTCTTCTTGTTGCTGGTTAGATGATGTGTCTTCTGGTAGAGTAACTTGTCCATACCCTAAGCCTGCTTTGTTTGTAGCCTGCTGAGTATGAGAATGGATAGGTTCTGAGATACCTTCTTTTCTTTTTCCTATAGGACCTATTCTAGTGTATCTCATTTTTTGAAGAATGTTAAATACTTTTCCATACTTTTCAGTGGGTATTCTAACATTGTTGATCTTTTGTTGGACTTCTTCATGTATTTTGCTTTGGTATTCCATGTTTCTATTCTCTTGAGCTATTTTGAATGTTTCTATTTTCATTGCAAGGATTCGGTTGTCTAAAAGGTGTGATAGGAAGCTTGATAGGGAAGTGCTCACAAGGCTAGTTTGTTCAAAAGGACTAATTTTCTACCAAAGACTTGTAGATTCTATTTTGCATGATTGTTCAATCTATCTTGTTGTCATGATGCCAAGTACTCCAAGATTTACTTGCCTAACAAACTCCCTCATTAGTGATGACTCTCTCCATGCTCAGATCTACTCAAAAATGCTCATTCCTTCCAACTTCACTTACTCATGCCTGGCTCTTGGGGCCTTCAACCTTGGGTTCTAGTGTGTACTAGGGGTCTTCCACATGGAATTGTAGGGATAGTAAGGTAATGTTCACCTTTGAATGCTCATAAACTTGGTTGAGGCCTATAACCCTTTAACTTGCTCAAATTCGCTACCAAGGCTCAACTACCCCCAAATGAGGCTGCACATGGTTTAGGGGTCCTAAGGAACTCTTGTTGGACTGTTCGGAATGTCTCCATAATGTTTCATAACCCCAAGTTTCATTTTCCAACTGGGTTCATGCAATTTGCAAAAAACTGTCAAAGTTGTGTGTTATGCAACAGGGCTACTAGCCCGTGGAGGCCTAATTGGCATTGTTTTGCTCCCTCCAACCAACAATGGCCTTTTTAACCACAAAGAGAGTTAGGGATGATGTTTTAGGAGTGTATGCTCAAGGATTTTTGAGGTTTAGCCCACTGCTAGTGTAGTTTTTAGACTGTCCACTTTTTATGGCATAATTGGAGGGTTTGTAGGGTTTTGAGTGCTTCTACCATAGTTACTCTCCTTAAAACTTATTTCAAACTCCCTGGATACTTGGATACCTTTTCCACCCCATATTGAATCTTTCCCTTCCTTTGTTGGACTAGCATTGTGCCAAACACTTGGCAAACAAGAAGAAAAACAGTTACAGTCACTATCTTTTCACTGCCTTTTACCAGTCAGCAATATTTTGTCTTTGGAACCTACAAGAATGAAGAGTTTGAAAGATGGAAGGTACCTCAATGAGGTATTGAAACATTTACACTCCACCTATTACATTTCCTTCAAGATACAATGCATGGATTATGCTCTTCAAGCATTCCTTGGGCATTTAGCCACATACAATTTCATGAAAACAGTGAACTCACTGTTTGATTACAAAATGAGAAAGTTTTAAGGAGGAAGAAACTAAACTCACCATCCAAGAAGATTTTCAATGCCCATGGCCAAATTTCCAGGCCCTTGTTACATTCATTTTCTCACCCAAATTACTTTTTGAGTGCAAACTTTGAGTTTTGATCAAGCTACTAGCCAAATGACAAACACTTGCATAGTATTCACTCAATTGCATGTTCCAAACCACTTCTCTAGTACAAATTATTATATGTACATTGTATACACATTAACCAACTTGGAAGAATACATTGGAGGGATCCCAGACCTGGATCAACCAAGTTGATGCATTTTACACCTCCAAACCCCTGGCAAGGCAGCAAGCTCACAGTTATGAAATAATTTTACACAAACCAATTTCCAGAGTAAACTAGTATAAAAATAACTTGGAAAGAATTAAATGACCAATATAAACACTTCCCAGAAGGTACAGTATAGATACAAATGCTACAGTATGGACTATTACTCTAAGAAGCAAGAAAATAGTGAAATAAACCAAAAGTTCATGATTTGTATTGAAAAGTACTTTCTCAAAAAAAACCAGCCCTTTCCAAGGCAAATGGAGGCCTTATATAGTTTCTCCGGTTCATTTACATGCCCTTGTATAGACAAGAAGCTTCAATAATTACATTTTTCAAGAAAGTGACAATTTTGACAACTTTCTTAAGCCAAATGACAACTTTTCTTGCTCCAAGATGCATTTTTCACAATCTAACCTCAACAACTTGTCTAAACCACTTAGACATGCTTAAAAACACTAAAAAAACATGTTTCAATTCTCTTGAAGACATTAAGAGACTTTTTTGGCAATTTTTCACATTGTTGCCAAAAATTGTCAACTCAAGGCCTGAAATGCAAGATTTGATCTCTTAAGCCCAAAATGAGATCAAAACCACTAAACATGATCCAAAACAACCTAAAACAAAAAAAACAACCTAACACAAGACTTTACAAACATAAAAGAATGAAATACCCAAAAATGGGAGTTTGACTCAACTAGGTGCTCCTGCACCATACTCCCCTAAAAACAAAGAAGTCATGTGACTCCTTGAGGTAGCGAAGAAGAAGGAATGCCAACTTTCTAAAAGTCAGCTTTAGGTATCCAAGTGACCTTTGAGATAGGTTGATCCTTCCACTTGATGAGATGCTCCATGTAGGTGTGATTCCTTGTCTTTTTGAGAACTCTGGAGTCTAGAACCTGTTCAGCATGGGGAAAAGAAAGAGAAGGGAGAGATAGATCAGAAAGGGAGTTGGAAACATCTGAAACTCTTTGAACCTCCTTAGGTGGATGCCCTTTTAAAGCAATCAAATCTGCAACATTAAAAATGGGGGACAAAGAAACATTAGTAGCCAAATAAACTTTACAAGCATTATATCCATACTTAGCCAAGATCTTGCAAGGGCCTATCCTCCTCATCTAAAGCTTGCTTGGAACTCCCTTTTGTAGCCTTACCTTATTCAAATGAACCATTACATAATCACCTATGGCAAACTGAACATCTCTCTTTGTAGCATCCACTCTTGCCTTGACTTTTTGAGAGGGGTCTTGGAGAGCTTGTCTCACTTGTTCATGAACCTCCTTCATGGAGTGAGCCATGTCATCTGTTGTCCCACTCTTATGCTGCAATTTAGTGATATCCCTCAGCTCCATTATACCCCTTGGATGCATACCATAAACAACTGTCATTATAGGCATATTATGCTTGATGAATGAGTTGATCCCAACTCTACCAATAGTCCATTGTCAAGCACCTAAGCATGTTTCCAGGAGGCCTATTCCCAACTTCAGTTTGGCCATCAGTTTGTGGATGATAAGCTGAACCAAAAGAGAGATTAGTACCCAATCTCTTTCACAATGTTTTTCGAAAATGACCAAGAAACTTCACATCCCTATCTAAAACAATGTTAGTAGGTAAGCCATGAATTCTAACAACTTATTTGAAAAACAAATAGGCAATATGACTTGCATCATTTGTTGTTTTGCAAGGAATGAAGTGAGCCATCTTGTTGAATCTATCAACTACTACAAAGATGCTATCAAATCCTGCTTGAGTTCTAGGTAATCCTACTACAAAATCCATGCTAATGCAATCCCAAGGCCTATGTGGAATGGGAAGAGGCTGATATAAACCAGCTTTAGAGGAGTTACCTTTTGCTTTCTGGCATACCAAGCACTTCTCAACATACCTCATGATGTCTCTCTACATCTTAGGCCAATAATAGAACCTTTGAACCAGCTCTAAGGTCTTATTGAGACCAAAATATCCACTTAATCACCCATTGTGCTTCTCTTGAATGAGGTTCTCTCTCATAGAACCTTGTGGAACACACAACTATCCACCCCTAAATAAAAAACCATCCTACAAAGTGAAATCAGCATATGCACCATGGAAGTTATTCTCAAAATCTTTACAAACTTTATAAGCTTCAGCAAAATCATTATTAGTAGGATACATGTCCTTGAAACTATCAATACCAATGCTCTGAACTTGAATCTCATGAATAGTTAACAATCTTCTACTCAAAGCATCTACTACTTTATTCAACAGACCCTTCTTATGCTTAAGAGTAAAAGTGTAAGCTTGTAAATATTCTACCCATTTAACATGACTATGATTCAGTTTATCCTGTGAGTTCAAGAAACTGGGTGCCTGATTATCTATGTATACAACAAACTCTTTAGGAAGAAGATAGTGTCTCCATTTCCTAAGTGCTTGTACTAATGCATAAAGTTCTAAATCATAGGATGAGTACTTTTTCTTTGCATCATTCAATTTCTCACTAAAAAATGCAACTGGTCTATTTTCTTGACTTAAAACAGCTCCTACTGCAATATTACTAGCATCACATTCAATAGTAAAAAGCTTATCAAAACTAGGCAAAATGAGCACTGGTTGAGTAGCTACTTTAGTTTCCAGTAATTCAAACCCCTTATTTGCTGCACTTTTCCATTGAAACTTTACCTTTACAGCCCCTTTTATGGTGTCCAACATTGGAGCACAAATCTTGCTAAATCCCCTGATGAATTTCCTGTAAAACTAAGCCAAACTATGGAAGCTTCTGACATCACTAGTTGTCTTAGGAGTTGGCCAACTGGTTATTGCAGCAACTTTTGAGTGATCCATTTTCAGATTGCCCCCTGATACAACAAAACCAAGATAGACCAATTCTTGCTTCATAAAATCACATTTCTCAAGATTAATGGTTAGTTGTTCATGAGATAACTGTTTCAAAACATTAGCTAAATGTTGTACATGCTCTTCCTTAGTCTTGCTGAAAATAAGAATATCATCTAAATACACTACAACAAATTTGCCAATGAAATCATGTAAAACTTCATTCATGAGCCTCATGAATGTGCTGGGAGCATTGGAGAGTCCAAAAGGCATGGCTAGCCATTCATAGAGACCCTCATTTGTTTTGAAAGTTGTCTTCCAGTCATCCCCCTCTTTGATCCTTATCTGATGGTAACCACTCTTCAAATCTATCTTACTAAAATATTGTGCACCCCCCAAACAATCCATCAAATCCTCTATCCTGGGTGTGGGAAATTTGTATCTGATGGTGATTTTGTTTATGGCTCTAGAATCTATACAAAGTCTCCATGTTCCACCCTTCTTGGGTGCCAACACTGTCGGTACTGCATAAGGACTAATGTTTTTCCTAATCAACCCTTGGTCTAAGAGCTCTTGTATTTGTCTTGCTACCTCTTTGTTTTGTTCAGGGGTCATCTTGTAGGTTGCCTTATTGGGCAAAGAGGCTCCAGGAATGAAGTCAATTTGATGGCTAATGGCTCTAGGAGGTGGTAAGGCTGCAAGTGTACCATCACTGATTATTTGTTTGAAGTTATCAAGGATTTTCTGCACTTCATATGGTATCTCAACTTTCTTGTCTACCTTTTCTTCCTTAGGCTTCACTATGAGTGCAAATCCTACTCCTTCACCCTCTTCTAATGTTTTTATGAACTCTTTCTCATTCACCAACAAGATGTTAGGCACCTTATTGCTTCTCTCTCCTTCTTCAATGATGGATTGGATCTGATAGGCTACTCCATATTTTTGAAATGAATAGGAGTTCCTTTCCCCATCATGTTGTGCTTTTTGGTCAAACTGCCATGGTCTACCCAACAGCAAGTGGCAAGCATCCATAGGAAGGATGTCACATAGGATCCTATCTACATATCCCCCAATGTGGAAATCTACCCAAGCTTTCTCATTTACCAACACATGTTGTCCCTTATTCAACCAATTGACTTTGTATGGCTCCTTGTGTTGTATCCTAGGTAGTTTCAATTTGCTTACTGCTTCTTCTGATATGATGTTATCTGTGGATCCTGAATCTATGATCACCTTACACACCTTTCCCATGATTTTACACTTAATCCTGAATAATGCTCTTCTCTATGAGGCCTTTGTACTATGTGGCTTCTTCATTAACACTCTCTTGATCATCAAACTCTCACCATCTTCTGAAGCTAGGTGGTTCAATACTAAAGTTTTGGTACTACATCCATCTTCCTGAACATAATTTACCCTCTTTTCACCTCCATAGGATGAACTAGGCTTCTTTGGGAATCTATAGACAGGGTGGCCTAACTTTTGGCAGTTGTAGCATTTCATGGTTGAGAAGTAGGACCCTCTCCCTAGTCCATTAGATCTACCCCTACTCAGGTTGCTTGATCCCCTACCCCTATAGTTGGGTTTTCTCTGAGAATCCCCACTTAGCTCAATAAGATTAGATTCTCCCTGGGACCATTGATCTATGTTTCTTCCCCCAAAACTACCTCTATGGCCTCTACCATCTCTTCCCCTACCTCTTCCTCTATTGTTTTGTTCTTTCTTTCTCCTACCTTTCACTTCCACCTTAAGTGTCAATTGATAGCACTTGTGTACGGTTTGTGGGCACAACAAGCTCATCTCTTCCCGGATGTTCCACCTTAACCCATTCAAGTACCTTGCCACTTTGATACTCTCATCCTCTACTACTCTAGATCTCATACACAGTTTCTAAATCTCTTCAGTGTAGTTGCTGACATCTAGGTCCTTTTGTCTCAATTTTTGTCTTTTCTTGTGAAGTTGTATCTCATAGTCTTCATGAAGGTAGGTCTCTTGATTTTGGCTACCATTGCTTTCCAGGTGGCTAGTGGTTGCTTGCCTACTTTAACCCTTTCCTCTTGGATGAATTTCCACCATGTTAAGGCTGCCCCTCTCAGCCTTGATTTTGCCACCTTGACCTTTTGTGCTTCAGTCACTCCATCACACTCAAAATAGTTTTCTAACCCTTCAATCCACTCTATTAGAGCATCTGGATCCATCTTCCCACTGAAAAGAGCCACTCATAGCTCTCAAGGCTTTCAAGAATGGTTCTTGCTCAATGACAAGGTCAGGCATGGGGACTTCATCCTCTATTGCCATCATTTTACCCTGATCTCCAACCTTATCCTAGACTTCTTCAGTTTTGACTACTACTTCAGCTAGTTTCATTACTGGTTGGTCTAATCTCTCTCTGAGTGCCCTATTTTCCTCTTCTTGGTCCTCAACCTTCTTAGCCAATTCTGCATTGGTCACCATGTTTGCCTAGTGTGTCTTTCCCCTGAATCTTTTGTTGGCTCTGAGACCACTATGATAGGGAGCTTGATAGGGAAGTGCTCACAAGGCTAGTTTGCTCAAAAGGATTAATTTTCTACCAAAGACTTGTAGATTTTGTTAAGCATGATTGTTCAATCTGTCTTGTTATCATGATGCCAAGTACTCCAAGGTCTTATTGGTGATGACTCTCTCCATGCTCAGATCTACTAAAAAATGCTCATTCCTTCCAACTTCACTTACTCATGCCTAGCTCTTGGGGCCTTCAACCTTGGGTTCTAGTGTGTACTAGGGGTCTTCCACATGGAAATGCAGGGACAGTAAGGTAATGTTCACCTTTGAGTGCTCATAAACTTGGTTGAGGCCTATAACCCTTTAACTCGCTCAAATTCGCTACCAAGGCTCAACTACCCCCGAATGAGGTTGCACATGGTTTAGGGGTCCTAAGGAACTCTTGTTGGACTTTTTGGAATGTCTCCATAATTTTTCATAACCCCAAGTTTCATTTTCCAACCGGGTTCATGCAATTTGCAAAAAACTGTCAAAGTTGTGTGTTATGCAACAGGGCTACTAGCCCGTGGAGGCCTAATTGGCCTTGTTTTACTCCCTCCAACCAACGATGTCCTTTTTAAACACAAATAAAGTTAGGGATGATGTTTTAGGAGTGTATGCTCAAGGATTTTTGAGGTTTAGCCCACTGCTAGTGTAGTTTTTAGACTGTCCACTTTTTATGGCATAATTGGAGGGTTTGTAGGGTTTTGAGTGCTTCTACCATAGTTACTCTCCTTCAAACTTATTTCAAACTCCTTGGCTGCTTGGATACCTCTTCCACCCCATATTGAAGCTTTCCCTGCCTTTGTTGGATTGGCATTGTGCCAAACACTTGGCAAACAAGAAGAAAAACAGTCATTGTCTTTTCACTGCCTTTTACTAGTTAGCAACATTTTGTCTTTGGAACCTGCAAGAATGAAGAGTTTGGAAGATGGAAGGTACCTCAATGAGGTCTTTAAATATTTACACTCCACCTATTACATTGCCTTCAAGATACAAGGCATGGATTATGCTCTTCAAGCATTCCTTGGGCATTTTGCCACATACAATTTCATGAAAACAGTGAACTCACTGTTTGATTACAAAATGAGAAAGTTTTAAGGAAGAAGAAACTAAATTCACCATCAACGAATATTTTCAATGCCCATGGCCAAATGTCCAGGCCCTTGTTACATTCATTTTCTCACCCAAATTACTTTTTGAGTGCAAACTTTGAGTTTTGATCAAGCTACTAGCCAAATGACAAACACTTGCCTAGTATTCACTCAATTGCATGTTCCAAACCACTTCTCTGGTACAAAAGAAATATGTGTACATTGTATACACATGAACCAACTTGGAAGAATCCATTGGAGGGATCCCAGACCTGGATCAACCAAGTTGATGCATTTTACACCTCCAAACCCCTGCCAGGGCAGCAAGCTCACAGTTATGAAATAATTTTACACAAACCAATTTCCAAAGTAAACCAATACAACAGTCACTTGGAAAGAATTAAATGACCAATATAAACACTTCCCAAATGGTATAGTATAGATGCAAATACTATAGTATGGACTATTACTCTAAGAAGCAAGAAAATAGTGAAATAAACCAAAAGTTCATGATTTGTATTGAAAAGTACTTTCTCAAAAAATACCAACCCTTTCCAAGGAAAATGGAGGCTTTATATAGTTTCTCCAATTTTTTTCCATGCCCTTCTATGGACAAGAAGCTTCAATAATTACATTTTTCAAGAAAATGACAATTTTGACAACTTTCTTAAGCCAAATGACAACTTTTCTTGCTCCAAGATGCATTTTTCACAATCTAACCTCAACAACTTGTCTAAACCACTTAGAAATGCTTAAAAACACTAAAAAAACATGTTTCAATGCTCTTGAAGACATTAAGAGACCTTTTTGGCAATTTTTCACATTGTTGCCAAAAATTGTCAACTCAAGGCCTGAAATTTAAGATTTGATCTCTTAAGCCCAAAATGAGATCAAAACCACTAAACATGATCCAAAACAACATAAAACAAAAAAAACAACCTAACACAAGACTTTACAAATATAAAAGCATGAAATACCCAAAAATGAGAGTTTGACTCAACTAGGTGCTCCTGCACCAAGGTGTTTCGATAAGTGACCAACTATCAAGGTAGGTATGATAGAGTGATATGACATGAAAATATAATTCAAGTATTTGTAAATTTGTAAGTTTTTCAATCTTAGTTTGGAGTGCAATGATGATGATTTTGATAAAACTAAGTCCAATAGGAACGATATATCCTATGATGTGGGACAAGGTTATCATAATCAAACGCTGTAGTTTCGTGATAGAGGATGATAGATCCTGATGAGAAACTATGTTTTGAGTGATCAATTTATCAAAGAAGGTGTGATGTTGCACTTTGAGATGTTAGATCTTAAACTTGTTGGAGAACCTTAGTGTGTCTTGCTTTGAATCTATTTTAGCAAAAGATAACCTGACTAAGTGACCCGAGAAGATGACCTAGTCTCTATGTTTGACTGTCTGAGAAATGGGTTGTTTTTGTTTACTGATTTGTTGCACTTTACTAGAAATGCTAACAAAATGACCAGAAATGCTACTATACTAACTAGAAATGCTGCTATATGGACCAGAAACGCTAACAAAATGACCAGAAACGCTGATAAACTGACCGAGAACGCTACTATACTGACCAGAAACATTATTATACTGACCAAAAACACAGACAAACTGACCTGAAATGCTGCTATACTAACCAAAAATGCTGCTATATGGACCAAAAATGCTGAAAAACTGACCAGAAATGCTGACAAACTGATCGAGAACGTTACCATACTGACCAAAAACACTGACAAACCGACCAGGAATGCTGAGGAACATACCAAAATGCTATTTTGTAGTGCAGTGACTCTAAAGTTCAAAATAATGATGTTTAGACTCAACAAATTAGGTGTTTGAACTTAGGAGTTTGTTGTTTTGATCTAACATTTTAATTTTCAGACTCAGATAACTGATATTTAGACCTAGCAAGTGCATACTAGGAGATCTAGTGTTGAAACATGAGAAATTTGACATTCAACGCTGTAACGTCATAAATTGTACGCACTTGCTAAAGCAGTACAATTTAACACCTAGTTTAGCACCCGCCTTGGCGCAGTTGCATTTTGCATTGCATTTCCCCTTTAGCACTTAATTAATCAAATTAATTAGGTCTAAAGGTTCTATTTCATCATTTTCCACATCATAAAGTCGGACCCTTTCATTAAAGTGTGCCCCTTTCATTTTATTCCTCCAATACATCACTTAATCAAAAACCCTAATTAGGCCCTATTCTGAGCTTGGGGGCTTGATTTCGGGGGTCAAAACATCTCGAAATCACCTGTAACTTCGGGATTCTCTCTAAAATCATCATATCTGACGGCCCTGAAAATTTGGTGAAAAGTTGTCGGGACCGTGGCGCCCGGAGTGCACACGGTCCCGGACATTTTTCCCGAAATTTTAAGAGCGTGATCCAATCATAAAATAAAGCTTAACCCCAAGAAATTGGCGAGATATTCGATCTCTAGGTCAGCCAAAAGATGAAATTGCGACCTAGGGTTTCATACATAAGAGCTCTCTTTCTTCATTTGAAAGGATCGGATTTTTGTTTCCAGGAACCTCATATGCAGCGAAAGAGCAGATCTTTGAGTACTTCAACATCTTACAACATCCTTCTATCAAGTATTTATCAATTCCATTCATCCATTTAGGGCTTGGAAGACATTGAAGAACAATAGGAGATTATCGACTGAAGATTGGCTTGTACCTCTCCCTTGAGGGTTGGGTATGATTTCATGTTGTTTTCATGTCTTTGCATAAAGCTTCAATATATCCTTCATTCATGCTTTAGATCACTTTGCATCTTGATTTAGAGCATTTACATTATCATTTACAAGCAATTAGGGTTTACTTTCTAGGTTGCTCTAGTTTGCTTTCTTGCATTTTAGGACCTTGCACACACACTAGTTCTGCACACACAATACATTTTACAAAACAACTTGGCTATTCGTGGAGGTGGAAATCACCGAAGTGGGGGTTTGACTAAGGCAAAACCCTATATAGCCGCCCATACACCCTTTTTCAGATATAAGTGCAGGTTTCGGGACTCGGACAACGCCGCAGGATACAGATCCGGAGAGAACAGGTCGAGATAGCACTCTGTATCAAATTGCAAAGTAGAAGACTGGGACAGGAGCGTTGGGTGCCCTGGTCCTTCCAGGACAGGGGCGCTGGGCGCCCTGGTCCCTGGGACAGAGGCGCTGGGCGCCCTGGTCCTCCGGACAGACAGCTTTCAGACAGCTTTCCGACAGTGTTTTAGAGTGCAGAATGACAGTTTCTAGTGCAGTTTTCAGGACAGTGGCGCCCGCGCCCCCGTCCCGCACATTTTTAGTCTGATTTTGACTCCGGGTACACATCTACATTCTTATTTCATCCTTGTATTTACAGCTTTCCATTGTTTAAGTTCAATTCTATAATCTTGTTGTTAGCTCATACTTGCATTTTAGGGTTAGGAATTGAACTTGCATAATCTTACCTTTCAATTACAACAGAGGAATAGAAACCCTAATAGGTAGCCCGTGGCTCTCTCTTTCACAAAAAGAAGTAGCCAATTGTGTGATACCTCTAGGCTCTTTTGTATTCCGTAGTGTGTGACAAGAGGTAGGATTAGGGCATGATAACCTAGTCTCGCTTTTTCCCCCACACATTTTGGTGAACCCGACGTGAAACTATCATTGCTTCTTCTTGCATTGCATCTATTAGATCTAGATCTAGATTTAGTGTGTTTTCATTTCATTTTCATTAAAAAAGAAAAAAAAAAGAGTGTGTTTCTTTGCATTGTGTGTTTAAATTTCATGCACTTTTTATTTCAAAATGTCAGACTTTTATTTGCAAAATGTTCATGCTTATGATGATTATTATGAGTATAGCCAAGATGAATTAGATGAAGCTTTAGATGAGTTTTTGAACCCTAAAGATGCCAAACCTTCATTTTACCAAAAACTCATAAACCTTGTTACTATGCCATTTCGTTGTGATGAGAAAGATAAGTTGAATGAATCCTCTCAAGGGTACATTCCTATCAACTCTTCCACTAAATCTAGTAACATGGTTGTTTTCAATAATCCCCTCTATGAGGAGATGTCTCCTTTTGAATCAAAAGATAAACCTTTTAATAGATATGATCATGCTTTGTTGGATGATGCTCTTGATGACTTTGTGGCTTTATCGAAATCTCTAAATAAGAACAAAACTTCTAAATTGGTTAACATGATAAACTTGAATGAGCATAAAAAGCCTCTCTTTGAAGTCCAAGGTGCTTATCCTTCTCCCACCTTTCAAGTTCCTAAATCACCTCTCCTTACTGTCCAAGGAGGGTATGATCGTGATTCCTTTATTACTCCAAATAAACCCATCATCACTGTGCAAGGAAGAAAACCTATAAGTCCTTATAATTATGCCAAGCAAATAACTAGAGAGAGTTATCATGCGGTTGCCCATACTTATCATACCAGAAATAATAGGCAGCCTAGTCCTCCTCCTGTTATCCCAATTTCTCTTCCGAATCCTCAACCGATTCTTCCACAAGCTCCCCGTATTTCGCAAGTTCTTAGTAAGGAATATGATCTCATAGAACAACTTAAAGCTACCCCTGCTAAGATATCCCTTTGGGATTTGATTCAAACTTCTTCCGCTCATCATGGAATGTTACAAGATGCCTTGAAAGATTTGAATGTTCCTCCACCGAATACATCTAGTAATATAGCATCTTTGGTTAACTCTGTGATGAATCCTAAAGCTAAAATTGTGCTTACCCAAGATGAGTTGCCTACTAGTGAAATCCAACATCAATATGATCCCTTGATGATTGTGGTTATCATGAAAGACACTGCTATAAGGCGAACACTAGTAGATAATGGCTCTGGTCTTAATGCATGTAGCATTAATCTTTTGCATAAGATGAATGTGGATACATCCTTAATTGAACCAGATTCTCGTCCTATTCGAGGCTTTGATAATGTGGCTAAAACTTCATTAGGTACTATCACCTTACCCATCACAGTGGGGCCTGTTACTTTGCCTACTCCTATCCATGTTATGTCGGGAAATCTAACGTACAACTTGCTACTAGGGAGACCTTGGATTCCGAGTATGCAAGTTGTCCCCTCTACATTGCATAGACAAGTTAAATTTATTTATAACAATAAGACATATACCTTGATAGGTGATACTAATTTTCAAGCTTGTTTGCAAACATCTACTTCCAAGGGGGGTTCTTCTAAGCCGTCCTCATCTAGTGATGACTCTTTAAATAAGATACCTATCGGTGAATCCTCACTCTCCGATGATCAAAATCCTTCGGATGAGTCTGGAGCTCTTGAAGAAGATTCTTCTCGACTTGAAACTACACATAAGAAGGATTTTGATCCTGGGAAGATCCTCGAAGAAGACGATTGGGGATCTCTTGATTTTAATCCCACCTTTGTAGGTGAATATAAGGTTCCTTCTAGAGAGCGTAAAGTTGAAAAGAAGGAAGAAGCTAAAAATCAATCAATCTTACCCGAACCTATGAGTAATAATTTTGTGGCCGCTTCTCAAACTTCTTCTCCTCGCACCTCTAATTATGAAGAGTTTAATTCTTTGTCTTATGAAAAACCACCTTCTCTTCCTGAAATGGCTGATCGTTATGGTCGTGGTTTTCGCATTTTTGCTAAGCATGGGTATCATGGAAATGGTTGCGGTGCTCATGAACAAGGGATAAAAGTTCCTCTAGAGACTAATTTTCACAGTTATGCCTTTGGACTTGGCTATAATCCCTGCAAGCGCACTAAAGCTTCTAAAAGACCATGCATTAGTGTTAATGTTATTTCTACCTCTCTATCAATGCAACACCCCGAGTACATTGATGGAGATCCTTCGTGTGCTTGTGCTTTTGACGTTTTCCCTACCGATGATGCTTTAGCTGAATTTTTAGGAGCATATGACACTCTTCCTCGTTATCATCACAATAGGGGACTCCGTTATTGTTTGAACATTGAAGCCTACTTTGGAAAAGAGACAGATAATGATGAGATTGCGAAAGAATTCCCTCAGCTAAAGGATACTCCTCAACAAAGTAATCTTCTCATAAGTGACACCACTAATGTTAAGATGGATCCTTGCAATGAAGAGAAAGTTATTAAAATTGGAAAATGTTTGGATGGAGAGGAACAAAAACAATATGAAGATTTATTGCATGAATTCCCCGAGATCTTTGCTTGGACATACTCTGACATGCCTGGTATAGATCCTAAGATTGTTACTCATAACATTGTCTTAGTTCCTGATGCTAAGCCCATGAAACAAAAGATTCAAAAAATGAATCCTAAGGTAGCTTTGCTTGTTAAGGCTGAGATTGAAAAGTTATTGGAGGCTGGATTTATCCGTCCTATTGATTATTCTCCATGGATTTCAAATATTGTCGCTGTGGCTAAACCAGATAACAAAATAAGAATGTGTACCGACTTTCGGGATCTAAATAAGGCTTCTTTAAAAGATGATTTTCCTCTTCCAAACATTGACATGATAGTTGATTCTACGGCAGGACATGCCTTGTTATCCTTCATGGATGGTTTTTCAGGATACAATCAAATTTTTATTAACCCTCAAGATCAATTCAAAACCGCTTTCACTACTCCTTGGGGTACGTTTTGTTGGATAATGATGCCTTTTGGACTTAAAAATGTCGGTGCAACTTATCAATGAGCGATGACCCTTATCTTTCATGATTATATGCATAAGATTTTAGAGGATTATGTTGATGACATTTTAGCCAAATCCTTTCTTCGCATGGATCATATTAAAATCCTTCGTCAAATCTTTGAAAGGATTCGTAAATATCACATGCGCTTGAATCCCCGAAAATGTGTTTTTGGTGTGGATAGTGGAAAACTATTAGGATTCATAGTTTCGCATCGTGGGATTGAGGTGGACACTAAGAAAATAGATGTTATTGTCAACATGCCACCTCCTAGAAATGTGTCTCAACTTAAAAGCTTACAAGGAAAGATTCAAGCTATTCGTAGGTTTGTATCTCAACTTGCGGATCGTACTTTTCCTTTCACTCAACTTCTCAAAAAGAATATCACTTTTCAATGGAATGAGGATTGTCAGCAAGCATTTGAAGTTTTAAAAATGTATTTAACTAATCCTCCTATCCTTCGACCGGCTGAACCTTCTAAACCTTTCCTTATTTATATGGCTGCATCCTCTCATGCTCTTGCAGCATTATTGGCACAACATGATAAAGATGGTAAAGAATGTCCGGTTTATTACATAAGTTGTACCTTACTCGATTATGAGACCCGATATTCTACGATAGAAAGACACTGCTTGGCCTTGGTGTTTGTGACTCAGAAATTGAGACATTATCTCTTAAACTCAGAAGTCCACGTCATGGTAAAGTTTGATCCGTTGAAGCATCTTTTCTCTAAAACTGATTTATCAGGACGCCTAGCTAAGTGGGTTATGATGTTAACTGAGTTTGACCTTAAATTTGTTTCACAAAGAGCAATTAAAGGGTAAGCGTTGACCGATCACCTAGCTGAGGCCCCTTCACCTTTCTCCTTCCCTAACCCTGAGTCTTTTCCTAACGACTTCATTCTTTCTATAGAGAAAGATGAAACTTGGGAGTTATACTTTGATGGCTCTAAGTGTCGTACGGGATCGGGGGTAGGTGTTGTTCTGATTTCTCCTACAAAGAAACCCATTCCCTTATCCTATCATCTAAATTTCCTGTGTACCAATAACATTGCTGAGTATGAGGCTCTTATAGCAGGAATAAAAGCAGCCTTAGCTTTGAACATAAAACACATACATATCTATGGAGATTCGCAATTGATTATAAGACAAGTAACAGGAATATATCAAGCAAAACAAGACAAGTTATCACAATATAAAGACCTTGCTATCTCTTTGTTACAAAAATTTGATTCTTACACCATAGAACTTGATCCTCGAAAAGATAATCGACATGCGGATGCAATGGCATGTGTGGCTTCTCTTGTATCTTTAGAGGACCCTATGGTTGATCTTAAATTTGTTATTCACAACCTTATTTCTCCAGCTATTGTAGACGATCCTAGTCTGGTAACATGTTGTGACTTTATAGACTCAGATGAATGGTACTCGCATATCGTAAGATATTTGACTGATGGTACCTTTCCTGATTCTGCTAATAGAAACACTAGGGCTAGAATCCGCAAGCTGTCTACTAGATATATCATTCTTTCTAATGTCCTTTACCGAAGGGGTTATGATGGTCTTCTCCTTCGCTGTCTTAACAAATCAGAAATCCCCGTTGCTCTTGAAGAGGCGCATTCAGGTGCCTGTGGGGGACATTTTGGAGGCAAATCCTTGGTTCATAGATTGCTTCGTATGGGATACTATTGGCAAACTATGCAGAAGGATTCTTTTTCATTTGTTAAGAAATGTCATCAATGTCAACAACATAATAATCTGATTCATGCTCCTACCCAAGAACTCCGTTCTCAAGTAGCTTCTTGGCCTTTTTCCGCATGGGGTTTGGATCTTATTGGTAAAATCTCTCCTCCTTCATCTCAAGGACACACCTTCATTATAACCACAACAGATTACTTTACGAAGTGGGTAGAAGCTATTCCCCTTCGTTCTACCACTGCTGAAGTGATTTGTCAATTTCTTCTAGAAAACATCATTTCTCGATTCAGGATACCTTCTACTATAATCTCAGATAATGGGACATCATTTAAGAACAAGGACGTGAAGAAATTCCTCGAGAAGTATCATATCAAACATCAATTTTCTACACCATACTATCCTCAATCAAATGGTCAAGCCGAATCATCCAATAAAATAATTGAACAAATTCTTCGCAAAACCGTGAATAAGCATGGTAAGGATTGGAGTAACCAGCTAATCTATGCTCTTTGGGCCTACCGAACGAGTGTACGAATCGCCACAGGAACTACTCCTTATAATCTTGTTTATGGTGCTGACGCTATTATGCCTTTAGAGTTAGAGATTCCATCACTTAGGGTTTCTCTCAAAGGTATAGTAGATGATGACTCTTATAGAGAACAACGACTTCAACAGCTTGAGATGCTTGATGAACAGTGTATAAACGCTATTGAGCATATTCAAGCATATCACAAAACTCTACAACGAAGCTATAACGATAAGGTTATTCAACGTTCCTTCTCAGTAGGTGACTTAGTCCTCTATGAGAATCAGCGCAATGTGAATGCCTTACCTGCAGAAAAGGGAAAATTCAGTCCTAATTGGCTTGGACCATATATCGTTATTGAGGATTATGGATCAGGTGCTTACAAAATAGCGGATGTAGACGGTACGCCTCTTAAAGAACCTATAAATGCTATGCACTTGCGTAGATATTATGCTTAATTCTTCATTCCTTATTTATCTTCTTTTCAGTTCTTCAACATTGGGTAATATGTTAGTATCTCCTAATTAGAGCAAAATATAATTAAATGTTATGATGTTTAATCTATATTGCTTCGTTCTTGACAAGCGTGTTTCCTTACTTCATAGTTTGTCTTGAATTCATTTATGTAAGTTGTAAAAGATTTACATTTCCACTATGCTAGCATATTATACAATGTCTTTATGTGTTAAGTAGAATTGTATCATGTTGTGTTTAAGTTCAAAATTAAATCACGTTAGTTATATGATTCTTAGAATTAATGCATATTTCTTCCCTATCATCAATGTAGTACTTGATTAAATATTTAATTAAGTCACACATGTATCAATTTAATCATGGAGCATTGAGAAATCAATCACATGGAAATTAAATTCTGAACATACATTGTTTTAAGCATTAAAGATAACACATTTGAGACAAAAGAGAAGCATGTATATATACATATATATATGTGGATCGTATACAAATATAGGTCACTATACATCCAAAATGTGACCTCTCCTACATCATAAAATCATCTCCTATCCCTAGGACTAGTGGCTGGAGAGTGTCGACTGGACGCTCCCTCCTGATCTGGCCGTGAAGGTGGACCCATGGGTGTGTAGCGCGATACAGACTGTGAGTGACTCCGAGAGGAACTCCTATGATCCCTATCCATAAGGATCACGCGATAGGTGGTAGCCTCGGCCTGAGCTGCTGCTAGATCTCGTTGCGCCCGCTGAAGGTCCTCTGATAGGACTCTCTCTCTCTCTCCCTCCATATGTCTACCTGAACTCAGAATGGGGAAAACAAGTCCTCATGCCGACCTGCATTCCCCTGAGGCCTATAGGCAATCTGTGAGGAACTGGGGATCTGTGCTATCGTGGAAATGTCTGTCACTGCCTACTGAATCAGGGAATGCCACTCCTGCACATTAGCTGTGGCAGTAGAATAGATTTTTATATTAGTACCATTCTATATCATCAAAACATTAATAATCAATTTAAACCTACTATACCTGGGTCTCCCTCACGCCAGTAGGGATCATGATACGGTAGCATCTGTGATTGGGATCTACTAGGCTCCCCTCGCTTGACTAATCTGTGCACGATGGGTGTAGGCTGGACGGTACTAGGAACAGGTCTCCGTATCACCTCATGTTCCCCCTGTTGGGGAATAAGAGGAGGATCCAGAGCTATGGTATCATCCCTTGAATGGTGAGGAGCTGCATCTGACTCCTCCTCATCATCTCTATCCTCATCTGCATCCTCATTCTCCTCATCATCAGTTCTCTCCTCCTTGTCCTCATCTCTATATGTATCCTCCTCCTCCTCGGCACTAGGCTGATCGCCTGTAGGTGGATCAGGATCTCCTGCCTCCTCATGACCCTCTCCCTCCTCTGGCTCCTCTGACCTGGATCCCTGGTCCTCATCTCGGTCTCCATGTCTCCATGGGCCTGGATGGCCTATCGGGTGATCTGGTGGAAAGATAGGACCTGGATATGATCTCATAAACCATGAGACATATCTGCACTGTGCTCCAGGCTCTGCAGAATAATCAGTGACTACATCCTGATCAGATCCCTCTATATCTGTAGTCTTGATGTCATCTATCGTCGGTCTCACTACTGCTCTATGTCTGGGAAGGACCCGTGAGTGTCGAGTATAGATGGGCACATCGGCTGGAACACACTGCTCTAGCCCGAACTGCCTCCATACTCGGTCAAAGTAGAAAGGGACTATGATGTGTGAATATCGTCCCTGCAGTAGGCGGTTCCTCTGTAAGCATGCTAACTATCTCTCCATCCCATCCCATCTGTGCATCCGCAGGTAAGGTCTCCACACTGTCACCTCAGCTGTCAGTCTATCAAAAATCACTCTCCAATATAACAGATCTCCAAATCTCCACTCGCTGGTAAGTGGATAAGCAAACACCCTAGGTCGCTCGCTAGCCGTACTCAGTGAAAAGCCAACAGGCCTGGTGCATGTGAAGTGCTCTAAAATCCATACCTGCAGAAGTGTGCATGTCATCAAACTGCAACCCTGTCCAAATACATACTCCTCAAGGTTGTGATAGAGATGTGCAAGAATACTCCGACCCCAACCATACACTCTCCTATGTCTCTCCATCGCTCTGATGCACCATGTGAGACCCCCATGCATGTGCGTGCCTCACCCATTAGGGCAAACGGATAGTGCTATGATGGCGATCATAAGGCGTCTCAGAAGGGGTACTTCCCCTATAGGATGTAAGAGCCAGCTAACCATGATGCGACCTCTTGTCTCGCTTGGCATGACTCTCCCTATGCAATATACCTTCTCTCTCTGATGATCCTCTGCTGACCGATCGGTCACATATGTAACAGTCGCTCCTCTGATAGGAAGACGAAGTATACGGTACACATCCTCGAGTGTAACCGTCAGCTCCCCTACTGGAAGATGAAATGTGCATGTGTCAGGATCCCATCGCTCCATCAATGCCATCAGCATCGCAGGATGGAACCGAATGGCTGGCATGAGGATCACATACCATAATCCTACTATCGACAGTGTGTCTCTCTCTGACTGAGTAAGCCGCGAAATCTGATCTCGCAAACTGTGAAGAATATGTCCTACTATATGCTCTCTCATGTATGAAAGGCCCTGCAACACAAAAACATAACCGTAACCAGTACTCGATCATCAAAATCGCTCATGCAAATTGTTGAACATCGTATGCCAAGCCCTGATGGGGACCATGGCGCCCTATCAGGGACCATGGCGCCCTGGTTGGGACCATGGCGCCCTGTCAGGGACCATGGCGCCCTGAGGGGACCATGGCGCCCTGTCAGGGACCATGGCGCCCTGGGGGGACCAGGGCGCCCCACAGGGACCATGGCACCCTGGGGGGACCATGGCGCCCTAGGTGGGGCCTGAGTCAGCCTTCAGGGCCCGCAAACGATCACAGAAAAGTCAAAATGCAAAAAATCAAAAGTCAAATGTTCAGTCAACTCACCTCGTCCAGTGGCTCGTCGTCAATCACGGCCTGGCGCAGGATCTCAACCCTCGTGGGACGCTCCGGTCATCGTGAAGGCATGTTGATGGCTATGTGGGCTCCACTGCAATGAACAGTACTCAGAATCAACAAAGTGACAAATGCAAATGTCTCTTTCAAGGTATATACGTTCATTCCTTTACCTTTAATTTCAAAACCCTAATTTTCCTCTTTCACTCATTTCATCATAACTTGAGTTTGGGAGATGCGATTTTCGAACCATTTGTTGCGTAGGAATTGTATTTTCATTCCCCTACTCTCGGGATGTTCCAAAAAGTGCTCTGATGAAGCCTTTTCAGTGAACATCCCTCATCAATACTCTCTTACACAATTTGTTGTAAGTAAACATGCTACCCTGTTTCACCTCCCTAATAAGCAAGTCGAAACAGGGGGGGCATACAGCTACTCACAAATTTCATCACTTTCCTTAGTAAGCATTAGGTGATTTTTGTGATCTAACGTGTGTTTTGTAGGGTGCGGTTCCTAACTGTGTACTGCAGATACCGCTGGGGGCTTCGTCCGACAACTTATGGATATATCCTTTTTCAAATAATGTTTACTTTCTGTACTTTAGCTTGCATATGCATGTAGTACTCATATGACCGCTAAAGTGGGGGCTAAATGTAACATCATAAATTGTACGCACTTGCTAAAGCAGTACAATTTAACACCTAGTTTAGCACCCGCCTTGGCGCAGTTGCATTTTGCATTGCATTTCCCCTTTAGCACTTAATTAATCAAATTAATTAGGTCTAAAGGTTCTATTTCATCATTTTCCACATCATAAAGTCGGACCCTTTCATTAAAGTGTGCCCCTTTCATTTTATTCCTCCAATACATCACTTAATCAAAAACCCTAATTAGGCCCTATTCTGAGCTTGGGGGCTTGATTTCGGGGGTCAAAACATCTTGAAATCACCTGTAACTTCGGGATTCTCTCTAAAATCATCATATCTGACGGCCCTGAAAATTTGGTGAAAAGTTGTCGGGACCGTGGCGCCCGGAGTGCACACGGTCCCGGACATTTTTCCTGAAATTTTAAGAGCGCGATCCAATCATAAAATAAACCTTAACCCCAAGAAATTGGCGGGATATTCGATCTCTAGGTCGGCCAAAAGACGAAATTGTGACCTAGGGTTTCATACATAAGAGCTCTCTTTCTTCATTTGAAAGGATCGGATTTTTGTTTCCAGGAACCTCATATGCAGCAAAAGAGCAGATCTTTGAGTACTTCAACATCTTACAACATCCTTCTATCAAGTATTTATCAATTCCATTCATCCATTTAGGGCTTGGAAGACATTGAAGAACAATAGGAGATTATCGACTGAAGATTGGCTTGTACCTCTCCCTTGAGGGTTGGGTATGATTTCATGTTGTTTTCATGTCTTTGCATAAAGCTTCAATATATCCTTCATTCATGCTTTAGATCACTTTGCATCTTGATTTAGAGCATTTACATTATCATTTACAAGCAATTAGGGTTTACTTTCTAGGTTGCTCTAGTTTGCTTTCTTGCATTTTAGGACCTTGCACACACACTAGGTCTGCACACACAATACATTTTACAAAACAACTTGGCTATTCGTGGAGGTGGAAATCACCGAAGCAGGGGTTTGACTAAGGCAAAACCCTATATAGCCGCCCATACACCCTTTTTTAGATATAAGTGCAGGTTTCGGGACTCGGACGATGCCGCAGGATACAGATCCGGAGAGAACAGGTCGAGATAGCACTCTGTATCAAATTGCAGAGCAGAAGACTAGGACAGGAGCGCTGGGCGCCCTAGTCCTACCAGGATAGGGGCGCTGGGCACCCTGGTCCCTGGGACAGAGGCGCTGGGCGCCCTGGTCCTCCGGACAGACAGCTTTCAGACAGCTTTCCGATAGTGTTTCAGAGTGCAGAACGACAGTTTCCGGTGCAGTTTTTAGGACAGTGGCGCCCGCGCCCCCGTCCCACACATTTTCAGTCCGATTTTGACTTCGGGTACACATCTGCTTCTTATTTCATCCTTGTATTTACAGCTTTCCATTGTTTAAGTTCAATTCTGTAATCTTGTTGTTAGCTCATACTTGCATTTTAGGGTTAGGAATTGAACTTGCATAATCTTACCTTTCAATTACAACAGAGGAATAGAAACCCTAATAGGTAGCCCGTGGCTCTCTCTTTCACAAAAAGAAGTAGCCAATTGTGCGATACCTCTAGGCTCTTTTGTATTTCGTAGTGTGTGACAAGAGGTAGGATTAGGGCATGATAACCTAGTCTCGCTTTTTCCCCCACACAAACGCAAAAGAGTTGTTGTTTAGACCAAGAGAGCTAACATTTAGACCAGAAGAGATGATGTTTAGACCAAGAGAGTTCACGTTTAGACCAAGAGAGATGACGTTTAGACCAAGAGTGCCGATGTTTAGACCAAGATCTCTGAAGCTTAAACTAGTGATGTTAGAACTTAGACAATGATTATTTTGTGATGTAGAGGCCTCCTTACACCTAAGGACAAGTCCAAAAGGTTAGGGTCTGACCCTTCAAATGACAAAAATGACCCTACAAGGAAGGACTCCACATCTTAAGGATTTGAACTACTCTCCACTACTCAAGCCTAATACCTACTCGGGGTGAGTAAATGGCTTCAACTTCTCTAACATGCCTCACTGGTGACTCTTGATTTTAGGGTCTTTTGAATTGGTCCATTCATGACTATTAAGGAATGTTCCAAACATTGGTTTAGGGTTTTGTCTTCGTATTCTTATACCTCCTTTGGAAACCTACCCCCAAGGCTAGTAGCCCTATTTAGCAAGAGAATTGATCTTAACTCTAAAATATTCCACATACTCTGATAAACTACTCACCATTCTAGATACCCTTTTGGGAGTTACACTCATCCACAAAATGGGTTGGCAATATTTGCAATTGAAGGGTCTAAACCCCTTAGAAGCCTAGAGACCTAATTAGGGCAATTAGGCCTAATTTACAAACCAACCCCCATTACCGGTATCCCAACTGTAGAACCAACTTTAGGAGCATGTGGGGAATGGTGAATAACCTCTAATTCCATGGTTTCACACCTGAAATCCACCGCTATAAGGTTTTAGGATGATTGTCCTAATATTGCTCAAGGTAGTCACATGGAGATGCCTACCTAGATTCACTTCAAGCACCTCACAACCAAGTCTTCCCTAAAACAACCCATGGAACTCTTAAATTACACTAGCCAATCTTGCATTCCACCAAAGGAAAGAACTTCTAGAGGAAGGAATTGCAAGACATGGCCATTATTTGGCGAAACCCTAGCCAAACCCTGGTTTTCTGGGTTACAGTCGGAAAAATGGAGGGTTCTCACTACACAGACACAATCAAAGACTCAAACCACCACCAAATCAAATCTAGTTCATTCCTCCACCTACTCCATGAATTGGGTGACCCAATTCAGTCCGTACAAACATGTACAATCACTGCAAACTCAAAATTTCTGGGAAAACTTCAGTATTTCAGTGTTTTATTGCTTCACAACTTCAAACCACAACATCAGCAACCTTGGGAATCATGTCCAAAAGGTTTATACAACTCAAAATTCGCACTTTCAAAAGTTGCAATTTTGCACAAAATGTTGTCAAACTTCCTAAGGTTGGGATCCACACACTTAGAACAACCAAACACCCCTAAAACATCCTAAAAACCTATCAAACACAAAACCAAACATTCTACTACCCCTATTGACCACATTGTCCCAATTGTCTTATCAAATTGCCTAATTAGTGACATAGGTTTACATGGTGGGGTCTTTACTAAATACATGAAACTTGCATAAACATAAGACACTATGACAACCACTATGATCCTAGTCTTCATCCTCAAAGCCATTATTTGCTTGTTGAAGAGGTGCTCTTGCACCATTTTGACCCCAAGAGTTAATGTGTAGAATGAGAACATTGATCTTTATACCTAGCAAGCTCAACCTTGGAGAGTTAATGTTGAAATATGAAAAATCTAACATTCATACCAAGAGAGTTGACGTTTAGACCAGAAGAGAGATTGTTTGGACTATAGTTGTGACTGTTTGGAGTGAAAGTGTGACTGTTTGGACCGTATGTGCGACTGTTTGGACCATAGGTGCGACTATTTGAACCGTATGTGCAACTATTTGGACCGTAGGTGTGACTGTTTGGACCATATGTGCAAATATTTGGACCGTAGGTGTGACTGTTTGGACCGTATGTGCAAATATTTGGACTAAAAGAGCTAATCTGCTACAAAACTTGTAAATTTGACAATTTGAGGTTTGAGTTTACAATTTTTGTTGTATTTTAATGGATGGTATCTTGACTTGTCTGAAAGTGTGACTGTTTGGACTGTAGGTGTGATTGTTTGGACCGTAGGTGTGACTGTTTGGACTATATGTGCGATTGTTTGGACTGTATGTGCAACTGTTCGGATCATAGGTGCAACTATTTGAACTGTATGTGCGACTGTTTGGACTGTAGGTGTGACTGTTTGGACCGTATGTGCGACTGTTTGGACCGAAAGAGCTAATCTGATGTGAAACTTGTAAATTTGACAATTTGAGGTTTGAGTTTGCAATTTTTGTTGTATTTCAATGGATTATATCTTGACTTGACTGAAAGTGCGACTATTTGGATTGTAGGTGTGATTGTTTGGACCATAGGTGCGACTGTTTGGACCGCATGTGCGACCGTTTAGACCGAAAGAGCTAATCTGTTGTGAAACTTGTAAATTTGACAATTTGAGGTTTGAGTTTGCAATTTTTTTGGTATTTCAATGGATGATATCTTGACTTGACTTACAAATATAGAATCCCGATTGTATTTTTGTCTCAAAGGACACATAAAGTGTATGTTCAAGAAGCTTTAAATAAAGCCCAAGTTTTCACAGGTTTTGAACAATTGGAAACACATCATTCAGTCTATCCAAAGGGAATAGGCTTCATTATTAGTTCCTAGCCCACACTTGGTACCCTGTCAGCTCACACAGCCTTGTCACCCCTAAAGGGCGCCCATGTTTTTGCCATTGTGAGAGCTAGTGGAGTCCCATTATGAGCCTAGCAATAAGGTCTCAAAAGGGGAGTTCACACATACGCTCAAGAAGGACATATGGTGAGTATCTTAAGGAGGGATTCTTCCCCCTCCATGCACTAAAAATTTAATAATGTTCGGAGGTAAACCAGGTAGCTTCTAATTTTAATTGGAACTAGTAAGGGATTCGTTCGGCATGTCGGGGTATAAACTCATTTAAGAGGTCTCCCAGCCTTGAAAACCAAGGTTTGATATACCCAAAGTTACGGAGGAGAGCTATTCCCAAGCACTGGCGTTGACTTGATTTTCATAAAATCACATTTATTTTATAGTGGGTTGGATTACTTGGCATTAGTCGTTCCCACTTGGGTCATTCCCCTCTCACTGACCTTAATGGCTTTGGCCTTATAGACTCCTCGGGAGGGCAGGCCTGCTAAAGATATGCACTATTGAAAGAAAAAGATGAGTCTGGCTTTTTGATCACCTAAGAAAGGTGAGAGCATACTCGCCTATCATCAAAACACATAAGCCATGTTTGTTCATTTCCATTGTAATTAGTCTATGTGCCTAATTTAACAAAAATAAGTGCAAAATCCCCCAGCTACAAATGAAGTTAGTAGTTTATATTGCATTCTTTGACGACAAAATAGTTTATGACTTCAATCTTTCATAGCAAAATAAGTACCTGCAAAACCAATCATTTGCAAATTAGGTTCAGGAAAATGACAGTCTAGAAGCAGAAATAAAGAATGCAAAATACAACATTTGCAAAATCAATAAAACACTGAAAATGCCATCAAATTGACCAAGAACGCCATCATATGTGCCAAGAATGTTGCCAAATGGACCCAAAACGCTACTCTGCAGACTAGAAACGCTATTATGCACACCAAAAATGCTATTAAACTAACTGAAAATGTTGTAAAATATACCAAAAACACTACAGAACATACCAAAAATGCTAAGGTACAGACTGAAAATGCTAAAATGGAGAAAAACATAAAAACAGAGTTGATAAGTCTCCCACAAATTCCATTTGAGATGTCAGGACTCTACAATACAGACCAAGAATGTGATTCGAGAGCCCAAGAGAGCTAATCTAACCACCGAAAGAGCTAATCAACCTGTCAATGAAATTTACTGCAAGTAAACTTGTTAAAGATCAAAGGGGCTTGGCCCCACGATGGGTGCCAATTAATGTGATGCTAAAAATGTGGTAAATAGAAAGGCATACACATATAATGAGACAATAAAACATAATGGAAAGTTTAATTGAAAACTAAATTAAAGATGCAAACCATAAGCCTTCCTTGAAATGTCCCATTTTCCTCTATTCTTGAGAACCTTGAAGGTGTTGGATTGGTTGGCTCTCAATAGAGCAATGACCTCTGAAGTGGCAACTCAAGAGTTGAGTAGCTATTTGATCATGATTGATTATGAAAATGATATGAAATGCATGATCTAAGAAACTAGATTAACATTATATGATTAATCCAAAAGATAATTACTAGCTAATTGAAATGCAAATTGCCTATAGTAATGATGCTAAGAATATGAATGCAAGGGATCCTTGTCGCTCCAAAATGGGGGATATTTATAGGAATTCCAAGGCCAAAGTTGAGGTGGTAGGAATCAATATCCCAGATCTGATCTAAAGATATCAAAGTCCAAGATTGAGGAAGTTGGAGAAGAGGTTGGAGGAAGGGACACTTGCAATCTCTATGGTGACAAGTGTCAAGGAGCCTTGCTCATGAGAGGGAAAGTGTCCAAGGGGGGAGACATGTGGAAAAAGTTTCATGTGTCTCAAGGGGAGAATATCCACACCATGGGAGGTTAGGATAAGGAGGTTAGAATGTGCAAGATAGGATAAGGTTAGTTAAACCCAGGGTTAGGTGGAATGGGTTAGGCTAGGGGATGGTTAGGTTAGGTGGTTACAAGTTAGGAGCCATGTGGTGAATTTGAATTTAAAAATTCAAATAATAGGAAAAGGCTAATTAACTTTCAATAACTCATAAATTGATTTGTTTTAATTAATTAGGGGATTAGAAGAAATGAATTAAATGGGGGGGAGGATAAAGGGGACTATTGAGATGAACTTATTAAATAAATCCTTAGTTTTATTAATAATCGGATGAAAGAGATTTAATCAAATTACTAATGAATTTAATTAAATTGGGAAGGGGGATTAATTAAATAATTTCTTATTCAATTAATTATATTCAGACCATTCTTAGGTGTATACAACAGGAAACTATCAACCAGTAATAGGAAAATGTCATGGAAACCGATAGTGATAACTTGTCAAAAAATGATCCAAATGCTTTGCAGTTTGGGAATATGGAAGATGATCAAGTCTTCAAGTAGAATCTAACTCCACAAGATTTAGTGAGCCAAAACCAGGACATAGAAATAAATGTTGAAAGTGCAAATAGAAAGAAAAATAGAAAGGAAAATATTTTTGGTTGATGCAAGATTGCTATGAACTGGGGATGCTCCTATATCAAATGCCAACAATCTCCCAAAGACTGATCTAAAATATATCTCCTCCTTAGACTAACTAATAAACACATGAGCACCATCTCCCCCAAGGATTAACTATTTTTCACATGAACATCATCTCCCCCTTTGACATCAATGACAAAGGACAGATACCAAACCAAAAGGATCTAAACCAAACAGCTAGCTACTCCACCTGAGCAGTAGCATCATCTCATCAACCCGGATCAGAAAGTATGTCTGATAGGCTCACCGGATTGATGCAACCTTACATCTCTAAGCCTCTTCTGGAGGGGTGGTGACCCCCAATTGATCTCTGAGATATTCAAAAGTATCTTTCGGTAATGGCTTTGTTAGAATATCTATAATTTGTTACTTAGGCACATAAACCAATCTGACTTCCTTTGCTCTAACCTTTTCCTTCAACAAAGTATATCTTATATAAATGTGTTTTGATTTGGAATAAAATATCAGATTCTTTGATATATCAATAGAAGCAGTATTATCACAGTGAATAACAATAGGCTCATCATAACTTACCCTTATATCTTTCAACATTTGTTTCATCCATAAATTTTGAGTACAGTTAGTTGTAGCGGCTACATATTTAGCTTCAATAGTAGATAATGAAGTGCATGATTGTTTCTTTCTAAGCCATGAAACCAATTTCTTTCCAAGAAAGAATACACCACTGATAGTGATCTTCCAATCATCCACATCTCCTGCACAGTCAGAGTCTATGTAGGCACACAGTCTAAAATCATCATCCTTTGGATACCATAACCCATAATTTGTTGTACCTACCAAATATCTGAATATCCTTTTGACAACAATATCATGAGTTTCTCTAGGATCTGACTAAAATCTAGAAGAAATACAAACAACATTCATTATATCAGGTCTAGTCTGAGTTAAGTACAACAATCCACCAATCATTGATTTGTATCTACTTGGATTCACTCTAGGAGATTCATCTTCCTTTGACAATTTGTAACTGTTGGCATTCTACACTCATATGAGAATAGTTGATGTTGTCATTGATGGAAACCAACTGGAAACCAACCGGTATTGGGCTTCACAAGATCATCGGGAATAGGTTTCTACATGCACTGGCAGACATCGGCATCAACAGGCACTTACACCGACATTCACATTACATCGGCAACAAAGCATACCGACACTCAAGCCAACACGGGATGAACTTTTGTTTATTGTAATATAATTATCTTTTGTAATCCGACTTGGTATATTTTAAAGACTCATATATGTATGAGATCTTATAGGTCATTTTGATATGAGAGAAGTGGGATGTAATGCCCGCCAAAATAACCTAGAGAAAAATAATCGTCTATCATACTAATTGAGATTTTTTTTTTTAAACTTTTAATAACAACTAATGTAATACATAACATCTCCATATAACTATATTCATTAACCATTTAAACATTATGAACATACATCATCTCACATTTCATTAATTTACGCAAGTGGAAATAATATAACATCATTAACCTTTCCCTAGGGTACTTCAACGTCATTACTCATTTAACTTCCATAATGACAACCTACTGACATGATTAACATATTCCATTTTGAATTAATGCATCATATTTAATTACATAATCATGAGATATGCAACCCACTAGCTTATCTATCCATTATGAAACACATACCATTATACCACTACTAGCATATTATACTTCTTCATAACATCACAGTTTTCACATAGTACCAAAAGCATATCCACGAATCCAATAGCAATAGTTTCCTTTCCTAATCCAACTACACATGCAACCACTTTCCCAATTTGACAATAATCCCCAAAGCATAACACAAGAATCCTAACATTTTTCCAACTATACACATAGAGGCATAATTATCTAGACCTTATCCACATTCTCTAACATCCTCAATGTTGATATTTAAGATTATTCCATTTCTCAAGGTTCTTTCACATATTAAATCATAATTTAAATAAATAACCATAGAATTCCTTTCTAGCCAATACAAGCAGATCATATTATAAATCACATCTATTTAAATTGCAACTACATTGCCAAATTTGGGCACATCAAATCATTCCCTTCATTTAACAAGAACATATCCATACATCTCATTGCCACATTTATAAATCATGAAATACCCTAACTACCAATTATGAACTACTCACAAATACATTTACATAACAATACATCATGAACATAGCTCTTCCTTTTACATGATACCATCTACCACATACAAGATACTACATACATGTATTCCATCGTAATCATTACATAAACTTGCCACAAGGTACATCCATAATCCATCAAGAAGGAGATTCCACATCCACACACGAAGAACACCAACAAGGGGAAAAACCCAATGGTAAAAAGCACCAACCACCCGACCATGTGGAACCAAAGGAACCAACCCCCATGCTAAAAGATGACACAGGGTCCCAACACACACTCTACATCCAGATTGACACTTAATACCAAAAGACAAGATTACACCAACTCTCTCAAGCATGGAGCAAATACAACCAACATAAACAACCATAATAAGAAACTCCCAGAGGCTTATCAATCAACAAAGGATAGATGCAAACTCAAAAGAGGTAATCATAAACTACAAGGGGACACATGTAGGAGTGGAGTGTCATCACATGTTACAAGCATCCTTACATGGAACCTCTTATTATGTATAAACCCCCAAGCATCCTTTCAAGGAACCTCTTGGTAAGTGACACACATGCGGAACCAACTCAACCTATGAGAGATCAAGGGAGTTTGGTTTACCATCTTCATAGCCTTCCCATGCTTATCCTAAAACATCCTCCCTAGGACTAAGTCACAAGGCACAAATCAATTTATCATCTTATTAATTAATCTAACTACCCAACCCATCAATTATTAGGTTATCACTTATTTACAAATCATGGAAAACTCCAATGTGCCCTAGTGGTCTAGACTTCATGCATCCTTACAAGGAACCTCATGCAAGCCTATCTCTCATGACCCCAGTCATCACAAGGAAGCCCACTCCCCCCTAGCATGGTCTCAAACATGACAACACAAGAGGCTCTAGAATCATAACTAGATCTGAGAACATACATAAATCTGAAATCATAAATAATCCATATGAAAACAACAATCTCATCTCATAATCATATAACATGTGAAAATTAACATCATGAGAGCCAAAAAAATCAATGAGCCTCTTGGCCAAATAAACATATCAAGGCCATAAGAAATGCCATCAAATCTTAAATGAATCATCAAATAATCTCAGCAAGGCCTATCCACTTGCTGGCGCATAATCACAAGAATCTCAATCTCTCTCTTGGCACATCAACAAGAGAGGAAGTGCAAACAACTCAAATGGCGTAAAAGCATACAAAACTCACAAATAAATCATATGAAGACATTACCAATCATAAATCAACATTAGACAACATCATAAATGCCCTCAAAAAGCCTCTGGTACAGCCCCAAATCTAGCTGACATCAAACAGACTTCAAACTAGGAAAAAAACCCTAAAAATACACATAATGGCGCATACGACTGAAATCTTAGCACATATGGGTGATCTCTTAGCACGTAGGGTGATTATCTTAGCGCATCTAGTCATTCCTTTAGTGCATAGAGAAAAAAGTGTAAATTTCAGCAGAAAACTACTTAATTGCGGAATCAAAACTGCTTGAAATAAAATTAGCCAAATATGGCATATTCATACTCGTTGGAATCGGCACAAAATGAACTACAAGAATATGTAAACAACTTAAAGTAATTAAATTCACCCAAGTAACTACAATTAAGAACATAATACAGACTTCAGGAGGGAAACACAATCTCCAGCAAGTCCAGGAAAACCATAAAACACAAAATCTTGAATCCAAATCATGAAATAGACTCAACACACATATAAATAAAAACAATAAAATTATTCCAAATATAAAAAAATTTAAAAAAAGGGAAATATAAAATGTCTCAGAAGGAGATGAGTCCTATGAGTCTTCCTCACGACAAGGCCAGACTGGAAGCTCACAAGGCTCTCTCCTCTCAACTCCACAACTTTCTTAAATCTTTATCAACACGAAATAAATCTCAACAACAAAAATAATCAAATACAATCACACCATAAATGGAATAAAACTCAATACATATAAATCCCATGTCGTGCATTCACCGCAACCACAGAAAATAGAACTTCTAAACTTTCATCCAAATAAAGATCTCATAACCCATGGGATTCCCAATAATTTCCGTTAAGAATAGAGAGAATGAAATGAACTATTTCTTTATTCCCCACACAAAACATTCACAGAGTAAACACTTGCAGACATTGAAAACAAAGATAAACAACAAGGGTGTGGCCTCCAACCCGCAACCTGTATGATGGTAGGTCGCTGAAGGAAAGCCCACAAGTTTTTCAATCCAAATCCAAAACCCAAATCTCTTCCAAACCCAGTCTCTGAAATCCATCGGGTATCCAAAGCCAAATAATGGAACCCCCGTAACCATCCCAGTGAATCCATTAAAAAGAAACAATAAACAAGAAACCCTAGAAAACCAACCAATAGGGTAATTCCATTTTGGAATATTTTTCCCATATCCTATGGTTTCCCCAAAATAAAATCATCCAATAGGAGAATAGGGTGGGTAGGAAATACTAACATATACTATAAGTAGGTGGGATAAATATATTTCAATATCCCAAGGTATAATTACCATACCACCAAATAAATATTAGTATTTAAACTATAGCCTTATAGGAATTATTATTTAATACATTATGAACTATAGTTATTTTTAATTAAATACTTCACCAACAAAAAACATAATTAAATAAATCAACCATTAAATAATTTATTACTTCCAATATTGAATATTAATTAATACTTAGACTATAAGAAATAATCAATAATTAGTTAAATAATCTTTACAAAATTATTTAATTAAATAAATACTATAATTCTTAAAATCATAAATCAAATAATCAAAAGCTCAAATAGCTTAAATCAAATAATTAAAAATAAATAAAAATAACTATCAAATCTCTCAACAAATAGACAAATAATCCAATGCCACATAAATAACCACATGACAATAAAATCAACCGCAACATAAATAATCCTCATACCAAAAGAGTCAATCAATACTAACATACTCCCAAAACTGAAAGAACCAAACTAAAAACTGACATGACCAATTGCACCCAGTGACAACTTAAACTTAGGGTATGTGAAGGGAACCCATGTCAACTCTGAAACCACATATTACCGTTGGAATAAGGACATGCTCGCACCTGTGAACCCAAGGGAGCTCGCACCTGGGAATTCTAGGAGGAATAAATGTCCAGTACCTACAAGTCCTACAACCACCAACAATGATACATGTATATATATATATATATATATATATATATATATATAACAGACAAGTGGTAGAATTATGCAATGGCACATCCCGCTCGCAATGAGTGATGTGACATTGATTCTCCACGAAGACATTCAAACAATAGTCAAACACATCTCATAAGCATCTCATCAAATATAATCATGAAATAGGGTTAGTATAATCATAATCAAAATCAAATCCATGATCAATATAATCTTTCGATAATCTATCACATAGTAAGCATATAGTATCCATCAAATCACATGAATAATCATCATCGAAATCATCATAAATAGTCGAGATAAGTGTATCACGCACGAAATGAAAGTCAACTCTAATCAAAACAAGCCAAGTCAAGGGTGGACACTGCATCCTCCCCCCCTTAGACTCGACTTACTCCTGGAAGTTGTAAGAGTTAGGGTGACAACTAGCACACATAAGTCAAAAGCTTCCTTTTAACATAAACATATTTTCATATTTTCTAGCTCAAGAAAGATAATGACAATAGAATTTTCCTCCTTATGCTTCAATTATTTGACATAAACACATTACCCAAGGGGTAAAAGAATCACCAAATCCTAATATTTTCAATACGTATACTAAATTGTGATAATATTTTCAAGGAAAACTTCATTTTAATCACACTTTGCAAACAAAACTATATCTTAGTCATGGAGTTAAGCATCAATAAGCATAAATTATAATAGTTCACACCAAACAAGCATAGAAACACTCCTTAACATCTAGTTGTACGCAAATAGAGAGAGAGGCATATACATTTTACACAATATCTTACACATATGCACATATTATATTATTGAAGAAATCATATCATAAGCCTAAATGAGGGAAAATTTCTCAGAAATAAGGCTCTTCGGGTCAAATATATTCAAAACATCACACGATAACCAAACATATGTAACCCATTTACTAAAAGAACAAGATTCATGACATTCAAATATCCTAATTTTCTACCATGCTTTCATTGTGCTACTCTGGATACAACATTAGGTGCAACCTTTATCCAGTCAAATCATTCAAATGCATCCTTAATCCATAATGTATACATGATATATACATAAAAATATTTTGAAGGCAAGAAATCAACAATTGGTTTTTATTTAACTATTTCATAAATTACAGACTTCACAATTCCAAGGCACTTCTATCTACTATAAAATTCAAAAAGTTACCAACACATTTCATCTTATTAACACCTTTCATTTACTCAACTAATATCGACATTATCTAATTGTTTTCTTAGTCTAGTGCACTTCTTCGCAGTGTCCTCCCTTGCACATACTATCAGAGGTTTGAAATGAACATGATAGAGACAACACTTGACTCAAGATAAGGGCCCACAATACATCAACACTCAAAATGACCACCATAGACAACAAATAGAAGGTCACAAGGAAATATCCTCAAATCAATCCATTAAATTATGAAGGAAGAAAAGTTGTCGGCGAAATTGATCAAGAAATCTAAGTGTGACAAGTACCACCACGAGAAAAATAAAAGAAAGATCTCAGTGGTCATCCCAAGAGTAAAGAAATCTCAAAACACATTAATCCCAATGATACATCACACAAATCATAAATTAACTCAACAAAAAATATACGACTCATCCAACCCACATCACGAGGTGACCAAAATTAGTCACACCAAAGGGAGTAACTATTGCACAACATCCAAGGGTATAATGCCCTGAACCTTTTAGGAGAGTGCACACCATATATTTAAGACCTTTATTTTTATTTTTTATTTTTATATGTCCATATTCTTTTCATCATCTTTAATGCAATACAATCTTTTATGGGCAATGAGATATGCTAGGAAGAGATAAAGTGACTAATGTACTCATACATGCACATAGAATAAACTCATACTATGAATAGTGTTCAAGATATCTCATCTATTCCATGATCATTTTTACCAAGTTATAATAGAAACGAGGTTATAACTTCAATTAATCACTTGATAGTAAGCTATGACATAATCATTCCTCTCTATACACAACTACTAACATATAGATGATTGGAATGTCCTACATAAGGTCATTAAGCAATTTAGTCAATCATGTATTTAAACAAGACAATAAGTCTCATTACTTAAGACAAAATTTTAATATCAGTTTCTACTCACATCCATACCTCTTACCAATAGCAATCTCCTAATATACTCTCAGTTATCTAAATTAAGGATATCACAATCCTACTTGCAAAAACTTAATTTCCTTTTTATCTAATGTCACACAATTCCACAGATATATGCATCATTCTATTCAAACACACTTCTTATCATTAATTGATTATTTTCATTCACAGAATATGTATTCTTAGCATTTTAAGGAAAATTGACTTTTAGAAACCCAATACAAATTCATACAACTACTTATAATTTTAGCTCACTAGCATTTGTGAAGGAAGCACTTTCTTAAAATTCAAATAGAGTAAAGAGGTATAATTCTTGCTTAATCTATTCATGTAATCAATCAAAACATTTGTTTAAAGCCACACATCTCCTACTCAAGGCTAAAACTTTCATCTTTCCAAACCAAATAAAGACACTATGGTATCATTATAGCTTCTACATATGCAATACATCAATCCTCACTTCAATACATATTTATATCATCTAGTCTTTTAACTTATTAGATTTGTGAAAGATTTTTTTATTTATTTTTTTAATGATGAAAAATTCTATTTAATCAATTCTTCCCTTTTAAATAACAGAGATCATGAATGCAATACTTAAATTTCAATCTTCAATGCAAATTTATTCCATCTGAACTTCTCTTTAATATATGCAAAGTCATTCCACCAATGATGTTTTCGATCCTTTTATTTAATATCAAAAAACTCCTAAGTATTTGAATATTTTACCCAAAAGAGAGAAGAGGAAGGAATGAAGGATACTCCTACACAATCAATACACACACCAATTTATGCATAGTAAGTTTGAATTTCCTAGTCATGTCAGATGCAGCTACTTACATCTTTTTTTTTATATGCACTTTCAACTTTCCATAAGGTATCCTAATTATTACAAATGCAACTAGAGATCCCAAATCCTTGAAAGATATGATTTTCTCAAACAATATTTTCTTAAATGCAAAATCACACATATACAAACTGTTGGTGCCCAAAACCATAGATTGGAAAACCCAAAGACTTGCCAACTCCTTAAGAAATCCAATCAACCTTGGCCAACGAACAGGGATGGTCGAAGACCAAATCCCTTTGCACTTCAGGCTCCACAAGACCTAGGTGGGTGTACCCTTCCCTCTCAAGCACAAAAGAGTTATTTAAATGTGGATTTAAGCCTCTAAGAAAGTTTACACAACTGGCAAATTAGTGTTCTGCAACTATGCTATATCATGTGCTTTAGCTGAATACTTTGAAAACTTAAAACTGAATATGAATAAAAGTGTATGTTAAAGATATTGTATATTGAAAATGAAATGCTTTCAGGACTTGAATGAAATCTGCAAGGATTAGTTCAAATAGGATATGGAAGAATGTTTCTTTGTAAGGACCTTATGCATACAAATCAAAATCTCAGGAATAAATAACAGACCAGTGCCTCTATCCAGGAATATGCACGATACTTTGTGGACAAATAATTCAATTAAACTCTTGAGATAGTTTTTAGGCAACTTGTAACACAAGACTATCAATTTAGAGGTTCCATTAAGTGCTATAAGAACATGAAGAAGCAAATCTTATATTCAATTATAACAACTTGTGGTGGCACACTGTATTAAACCCTTTATCAGATTTATCAAGAGGACAAAATGAAATTCATCAACACAAAAGTATACATGAATTCTGGAATTGAAACTGCGAATCTTGTATATTAATTTTTGGAGAGTGAATGCATACAATAGCTACACTTACAGATACTCCATTACACAGTGATTTCTCAAAATGATACTTCCATTCCTACAGACTTCTCCAATACAGACATCCCATAGCCCCTACTGGCAGCCTGGCAGATTGTGAGTTGTCTATAGGAATGGAAGTATCATTTTGAGAAATCACTGTGTAATGGAGTATCTGTAAGTGTAGCTATCGTATGCATTCACTCTCCAAAAATTAATATACAAGATTCGCTGTTTCAATTCCAGAATTCATGTATACTTTTGTGTTGATGATTTTCATTTTGTCCTCTTGATAAATCTGATAAAGGGTTTAATACAGTGTGCCACCACAAGTTGTTATAATTGAGTTTAAGATTTGCTTCTTCATGTTCTTATAGCACTTAATGGAACCTCTATATTGATAGTCTTGTGTTACAAGTTGCCTGAAAACTGTCTCAAGAGTTTAATTGAATTATTTGTCCACAAAGTATCGTGCATATTCCTGGATAGAGGCATTGGTCTATTATTTATTTCTGAGATTTTGATTTGTATGCATAAGGTCCTTACAAAGAAACATTCTTCCATATCCTATTTGAACTAATCCTTGCAAATTTCATTCAAGTCCTGAAAGCATTTCATTTTCAATATACAATATCTTTAACATACACTTTTATTCATATTCAGTTTTAAGTTTTCAAAGTATTCAGCTAAAGCACATGATATAGCATAGTTGCAGAACACTAATTTGCCAGTTGTGTAAACTTGCTTAGAGGCTTAAATCCACATTTAAATAACTCTTTTGTGCTTGAGAGGGAAGGGTACACCCACCTAGGTCTTGTGGAGCCTGAAGTGCAAAGGGATTTGGTCTTCAACCATCCCTATTCGTTGGCCAAGGCTGATTGGATTTCTTAAGGAGTTGGCGAGTCTTTGGGTTTTTCAATCTGTGGTTTTGGGCACCACCAGATTGGCGACTCTGCTGGGGAGTTGTCATACATAGTTTGACATTCACCTAGAAGCTTTGGTGTTTATTCATTGAAGATTTTATAAGTTTTGTTTTCCCCATCTGAGTCACCCAACAGATTGGCGACTCTGCTGGGGAGGAATTATTAAGATTCTGCTGGGGAGTTAAATTGAAGATATTGGTAAAATATATTCTAGAATCTCTAGTGATAGATCATTGAATTAGTAACTAGTTGAGAGTTCCCCATCCGAGTCCCACAACCAATAGATTGGCGACTCTGTTGGGGAGTTGTCATAGAAGGACTATTCAGAGTTTCTGATGTGTTGTATCAGACTCTACTGGAGGAGAGATCCCAGAAGATCAGATAAGTTAGGACCAAGTTTTTCCTTAAATTTGAGGTGGCGACTCTATTCAACAAAATATTTCAGTAAGTGACTCTACTAAGGGAGACAATCCATAAGGAAATGAAAAATTTGTTTTTAGTTGAAATTAATTGAGGATGTATCAAAATGGACAACCATTTCAAAGAAAACCATTTATTCCAGATGGCATTAGGCCATTGGATCTTAGAGGATTTCAATGTGTCCCTACAAAGTGCATACTCCCTAAACTTTCACCACTCGTACCAAAGTTTCATGGAGAATGGGATGAATCGGTGATTGATCATTTAAATGCATTTTAAACATTTGTAAAAGATTATGAAATCGATGCAGAGGATCTAGTGATGAAGCTCTTCATCGAGACATTATGGGGTTATGCGAGAGAAGCTTATGAAGCATTACCTGCAAAGAGTATTTCATCAATGAGAGAATTTGAGCAATGGTTCTTATATGAGTTTCATGTTGAAGATGATGAAGAAGATGACATTTGCTATAAAGAGGATGAGGAACAGATTTGCAATATGCAAGAAGAATCATGCATATCCCCTTTGGATGGCTTCTTTGATTTAGAAAGATACGAGGGTGAATCTATAGCGGGATTGCTCACCAGGATGATAAACATTTATGTAAAATACCTGTAGATAGCATGCCTTCATTTTCAAACAAAATGGATGAATTGGGGATATCTCATGATCCTGAATTAAAGCGTATATTTAAATCTTTAGAAAGACATGGTATTATTTGGACCCCACATGAGGTAGAAAATATAGGTTTAAAAAAGGAAGAGGGCATGTGTGTAGCTAAATGCAAAGGGGAGGAAGAACCATTTCTTAGTACAGAAGAAATTTCTTATCTGTTAGAAAAGGAATATGAAAGGTATGTTCAGAAAAATGGTCCAAATTTTTTTTCAAATAAAGCAAAGTAATGGATTAGGGCACATTCAGGGTGTGTTTGATGAAGTAAAATATGATTCCCAGGGAGATAATATATCAGAGGAAAAGATCAGTGAAGATAGTTTATTTGTGGACAAAACAAATGATGATTCTTAGAATAATGAGAAATACATACATAATGATGAGTGTAATAAGGAGTATGTGCTTGAAAATCCTTTTGAAATTTTTTTAAATCTTCAGTATCCTGAGACTTCACAGCAATGTGAGGAAATAATCTCTAAATGTGAATATTTTTTTAGTCCCTCTTGTGAAATAAACATTTACCATCTAGGATGTGAAGATGAAATGGATTTACATTCGGTATACAGATTTGAAGAAGCTTCAGCAAAGCACAATGATGAAGATTTTCAGGAAGATACTTACATATTGAAGCATGGGAAGATTCCCAAGTAGATAGGAAGGATTTTCCTATGTTATTAAATAAATCAGTTAAAGAAAATACAGAAAAGGTCGTGTTTGGAAATAATTTTAATTTTTCAACAACACTATATAGTGAAACTATGGGAGAAAAGGAAATAATGTCTCTGCATGACATTGTTGAAAGGGACATGTGCCCTAAGTCTTTTTGTGAAAAGGGTAAGTTATTTCCAAAACACAAGGAAACAAAAAATGTGTTTAAAGATGATATAAATTTTTTATCAAGTTTACATTATAGTAAAATCATATGTGATGGGTGCCCTAATTTACTATTTGAGGAAAATAAGATATTTTTCAAAAATGAGGATACCGTAAAAATGAACTTTATGGAACATAATCCCAAAGGAATAAAAAGTTTAAAAAATTGCAACATAGGTTGTGTTAATCCTAATTTAGACATTTCATTGGGAGGCATGAATACTTTGCAAGAAAAAGGAAAGGAAAAATTTTTACCAAGTATTTTCCCTCAAGTGAATGTTGCAGAATATAAAAATGGGAATTCTGAATGGTGTTTTGAAACTCATATGCAAATGAAATTCACATATGACAAAAGAGATTTCAAAATTTTTCAGGAAGAAAAGGAATATAAGAATAAGGGTAAAATACTATCGAGATATAATTCATTTCAATTAAGGTCGATACACGAGAATGAAAGAGATTATGTGTATCACATTTTAACCCAAATAACAAGGAAGTTAATTAAATATATTGGGAAAAAGTTTTATAGCAGGAAAATAAACAATATATCAAGCAGTGGGAGTGGTAAAGCAAATAGTGTTTTCAGAAGGTGCATATTACTGCATGACCAAAATCAAGTATTTGACAGAGGAAAGGGAATATCGTCATTTTTGGGGGGCCTCGGGCCACCCAATTTTATTTAGAGGAACCTACAAAAGGGGTGCTATCTAATGGTTTGTTTTTCTAGAGATAACTGAGATCTTGCTATGCTCACAGGGACCATACGTCCCCAGAAAGAGCCATTGTTGGACCCTTAAAAATTAAAATTTTTAAGGTTCCAGATTCATACTAGGAAGCAAATCTCTCTCTGCAATTATTTAGATCAAGTATCTATTCCACTCCGAGTTCCCTGCAACTTACTTTGATGCATGAACAAGGTGGTCAATTTCTAGGTATGTATATGGTTGCAAATATGGAATCAAGCCAGGTACGCCTTTTTGAACCATAACTTCTTCTCATTTGAACTCTGTTATGTCAAATTAATTATTCCTCTGTATTTTATGTATATATGAGGACCTATATTTCAAATTTTGAATTCATATGATATCGTTTGATATGTTTTATGAGGATAATCTAAATACAATTTCTTCAAATTTGCAATATACAATTTCAAAATTTTGTCAAAATGATTATAGTAGAATACTAATAAATTTCCTTTTGCAGGAGTATCACGCTGAATGAATTATGAAAGCCATTTTATTTATATTTTATAATTATTTTTCTTGAGTATAATATTAATTAGGAAGTGTTTAATTTTGAATATTATATTTTTCCTCCAATTAATATTATAGTATTTAAATTATTTGTGTTACATGAAATTATATGATGCTTTTAAAACTAACACAATTTTTGAACTTGTATAATGTGCGGGATTAATACAAAAAAGAAATAAAAGATTTTACGTTTGAGCAAATCAAATGATCAAATACTTTATAGTTGGTAGAAGGAAGTAAAAAGTTTTTATCTCAAAAGGTGAAATATTAAATCATTTTTTTTAAATAAATGATTGGGATACATTGGGGCCCAATGAGTAAAAGTCATCGAGTATCGGCATAGGCATTTGAGAGCCCTCCCGATCCCTGATAGGGAGGCCATTGTTGTACAACGGGTTGACAATGAACAATATATTCATTAATAAACAACATATACATGTTTCCTTAATAACCTATTGAGTGCTCAAGCTGAAGTATTATATATACATAATGTTGCAATCTTTTACAGCACCTCAGCAAGAAAATGATTGGGGTGACGACAAGCAGCAGTGAACTGTTAAGTATATGCGATCTTCATACATAATCAAGTAAGCTTAGCAAATATTCTCAGCAAATATTAGAGAAGCAGAGAGGCTATGATGAGAAGTATCACCAACAGCAGCAAAAGTTCATTCACGTTTTTGCAATCCAGGCCATTTTTTGGGCTTGAATATGAGTTTTAAATGGTGATTCTTGTCTCTCAACAGAGGCCCAAACCATCCACCCTACCTTGAAGGCCATTTTTACAAGATTTTTGATATTTTTGGAGTGGCGGTAAGCTCAAAAATGGCCAATATTTGAAAGTGACGGCCTGCAACATTTTAGTAAAAAATATATATTGTTTTATCCTTAACAAAATGATTTCTGATTTGTTAGTATATCTTACTATATTTCTTTTTTTGTGCAGGATGTTAGACATGGGAAAAATTAAATTTCTAGGCACATTTAGGAGCATGGAGTATATCTTAAGCAAGTATATTTTTTATTTACAATAAGATTACATTTTGCATATAAATAAATGATATTAAAATATATTTTTACAAAAGGGCAAGGAGAGGGAGTTGAACACTCAACCTCTCAACCCAACCTTCCTAACTACCCATACCTACCCTTCCCTTTTACCAATTGCTCTATTGTATTATTTGAATATGTTTGTTAGGGTAAAGTAGTATGGATAATAATTTGCAAATATTTCCACAATTCTCAAGGTAATGTATTTTTATCAAGCGGAGGTAGGTATGTTTTAATCACTTGTTTTTTATTATTTTAAAGGTAAAAGTGATTTTAAAAGATTATTAATTAATATTTTGCCTTTGAATTTATTTTTTCCTAAAAATAAATTATCTCAAATGTTATTTACGCAATAATTTACATTCTGGGATTTTTCAAATATTATATGAAATGATTTGTATTTCTTTATAGATTCATTTTTTCAATCACTTAATTATTCATTTGGGGAACATTTTTTGCCCTTATTTTATAATATCCTTATGAAGGTTAATTGAACATATTTTCTTAGGGCAAAATATTCTAACATTTTTTGCATAGGGAATAGTTTTTTAAAGATGAATACTTTGAAATTTCCTTAGCTAACAAGGATATTATTTTTATTATTCAAATTCCTTATTATGTGCCTTATGTTTGCAGGATAGGATGACAAATTATTTCTAGTAAGTGCATATTAAGGAAGTATTTTTTACCTATAGGCTTTAAATAATTTTTCATTTTAATTATTATAATGGGTAAAAATACTTTGATAAAGAATAGCCTTTTTTATCTTGAACCATCTTTAAAGTATTATCGATGAAAAAGATTATTATATCAAGGATAAGTGATTATTAGCATTCAATAGTTAATTTTTTACTTTTTTGGAAAAGAGGTAATTAGAATAATATTCTTGCTTTTGGAAATGGTTAAAGCAAGAGTAAAAAAATTTCAAAACATTATTGATCTAATATCTTCATTGGGATGTTTTATTCTAAAAAGGTTATTCAAAGGAAATTTCATTTATTTCTGGAGCTTTATATTAATTATTATGATATCATATTTATTAGGAACACTTTACCCTAATTATGTGCAAAGGTTATATATCTCTTTAGGGGAAAGTATTCTTATTTGCATAGGGAAGATTTTATCAATGATTTTAAATATATCCCTAGAAAGTAAAAAATATGAGTTATCAAGTTATTTGATTTTCTTATGTTTTGTGCAGGATATTTTATTCTTTAGCTTACACGGACACAGGAAGTATCCTTTACTCAAATTTTTTTAATATTTTGATATTGCCATTCATCATTAGGAAAATTACATTTTGCAAGTGCTCTTACCATGAATAATGTTTTTAACTCATGATGACCTAATATAATTTAACATTACGTTATTATTATTTGCTTGTAAATATTTTCACCCTAAGTGAATAAATGATACATGTATGTATTAGGGTTGATTTTATGCCGAATCAAAGTATGAATTTTTGCAAAAGTATTTTCTCGGAGGGTTAAATATTTGGATCAAAGTGAATTATGATCAAATTTTACGTATCTGAAAAGATATAGTTTTTAATGCAAAACTTAATCAAAGGTAAGTCATGATCTATTTTCTATTTAAGGAACTTGATTGGTTCAATTTATATGCAGAAACTTTTATCAAAGTTTGTAAATGAGGAGCTTACACAAGAGCGGAAGTGGAATTTTATCAAAGTGAAAGATTATAAAGAATATTAATAAAGCTTTATTTAGTGTGTATTTTAGGGATTCAAATGTAATTATCTTTGTAAACCAAAGGGTGTGTCCTTTCACATATGTCTTTTGGATCAAGTATTTATAGGGAATCTTTTTCAATTTAAAAAAAAAACAACTCACAATTTGCCAGGCTGCCAGTAGGGGCTATGGGATGTCTGTATTGGAGAAGTCTATAGGAATGGAAGTATCATTTTGAGAAATCACTGTGTAATGGAGTATTTGTAAGTGTAGCTATTGTATGCATTCACTATCCAAAAATTAATATACAAGATTCGCTATTTCAATTCCAGAATTCATGTATACTTTTGTGTTGATGAATTTCATTTTGTCCTCTTGATAAATCTGATAAAGGGTTTAATACAGTGTGCCACCACAAGTTGTTATAATTGAATATAAGATTTGCTTCTTCATGTTCTTATAGCACTTAATGGAACCTCTGTATCGATAGTCTTGTGTTACAAGTTGCCTAAAAACTGTCTCAAGAGTTTAATTGAATTATTTGTCCACAAAGTATCGTGCGTATTCCTGGATAGAGGCACTAGTCTGTTATTTACTTATAGAGAAACATTCTTCCATATTCTATTTGAACTAACCCTTGCAGATTTCATTCAAGTCCTGAAAGCATTTCATTTTCAATATACAATATCTTTAACATACACTTTTATTCATATTCAGTTTTAAGTTTTCAAAGTATTCAGCTAAAGCACATGATATAGCATAGTTGTAGAACACTAATTTGCTAGTTGTGTAAACTTGTTTGGAGGCTTAAATCCACATTTAAATAACTCTTTTGTGCTTGAGAGGGAAGGGTACACCCGCCTAGGTCTTGTGGAGCCTGAAGTGTAGAGGGATTTGGTCTTTGACCATCCCTGTTCGTTGGCCAAGGCTGATTGGATTTCTTAAAGAGTTGGCAAGTCTTTGGGTTTTCCAATCTGCGATTTTGGGCACCAACACAAACGACTGGAAATTCTATTGGGTACCCATACATCACTAGCTAACTTCCTTACATTTCACATAGGAGATTAAAATAAGAGAAAGGCATTATTAAGCTGCTATTTTATATATATACAAGATGCATTTTCTTCAATTTCACATCATGATCTATACTAAATTATTCCTAAATGCATAATACAAGCACTTCATCTTACTATTCGTAGGAAGATCAACATAATAAGCTAATTTTATGAGCATAGCATTAGTTAAGAGGATAAACACAATCTTTTCTCATTCTACAACATAATTATTTATATATATAAGGAGAGAAACCTTTATCATTCAAGTAAATACTATAAATTTACAATGCAAGCAAGATCATATATGATCATATAGACAGTCCTTTCATTCTGGAGACATGCATATGAAATGAATACACACTTTGCTTAAAATCATGATTCCTAAAAGGGATTAGACAAAAACACAAGTCATAGACACCTAAGATTCCCAAAATTCCAATAACACTTCTTCCAACACAAATCTCAAGGAGTAACTTGATTCAAAGGAACATCAAAGTACATTCACAAGACCAATAACAACATCCTTAACCAGAGATCCCAGTGTTTGCAACATGGGCTTTGATACCAAATGTACTGCCCGCCAAAATACCCTAGAGAAAACTAATCATCTATCATACTAATTGAGATTTTTTTTTTTAACTTTTAATAACAACTAATGTAATACATAACATCTCCATATAACTATATTCATTAACCATTTAAACATTATGAACATACATCATCTCACATTTCATTAATTTACGCAAGCGGAAATAACATAACATCATTAACCTTTCCCTAGGGTACTTCAACGTCATTACTCATTTAACTTCCATAATGACAGCCTACTGACATGATAAACATATTCCATTTTCAATTAATGCATCATATTTAATTCCATAATCATGAGATATGCAACCCACTAGCTTGTCTATCCATTATGAAATGCATACCATTATACCACTACTAGCATATTACATTCCTTCATAGCATCACAGTTTTCACATAGTACCAAAAGCATATCCACGAATCCAATAGCAATAGTTTCCTTTCCTAATCCAACTACACATGCAACCACTTTCCCAATTTGACAATAATCCCCAAAGCATAACACAAGAATCCTAACATTTTTCCAAGCATACACATAGAGGCATAATTATCTAGACCTTATCCACATTCTCTAACATCCTCAATGTTGATATTTAAGATTATTCCATTTCTCAAGGTTCTTTTACATATTAAATCACAATTTAAATAAATAACCATAGAATTCCTTTCTAGCCAATACAAGCAGATCATATTATAAATCACATCTATTTAAATTACAACTCCATTACCAAATTTGGGCACATCAAATCATTCCCATCATTTAACAAGAACATATCCATACATCTCATTGCCACATTTATAAATCATGACATACCCTAACTACCAATTATGAACTACTTACCAATACATTTACATAACAATACATCATGAACATAGCCCTTCCTTTTACATGATTCCATCTACCACATACAAGATACTACATACATGTATTCCATCGTAATCATTACATAAACTTGCCACAAGGTACATCCATAATCCATCAAGAAGGAGAATCCACATCGACGCACGAAGAACACCAACAAGGGAAAAAACCCAATGGTAAAAAGCACCAACCACCTGACCATGTGGAACCAAAGGAACCACCCCCCATGCTAGGAGATGACACAGGGTCCCAACACATACTCTACATCTAGGTTGACACTTAATACCAAAAGACAAGATTACAACAACTCTCTCAAGAATGGAGCAAATACAACCAACATAAACAACCATAATAAGAAACTCCCAGAGGCTTATCAATCAACACGAGATAGATGCAAACTCAAAAGAGGTAATCATAAACTACGAGGGGACACATGTAGGAGTGGAGTGTCATCACATATTACAAGCATCTTTACATGGAACCTCTTGTTATGTATAAACCCCCAAGCATCCTTTAGAGGAACCTCTTGGTAAGTGACACACATGCGGATGCAACTCAACCTATGAGAGATCAAGGGAGTTTGGTTTACCATCTTCACGGCCTTCCCATGCTTATCCTAAAACATCCTCCCTAGGACTAAGTCATGAGGCACAGATCAATTTATCATCTTATTAATTAATCTAACTACCCAACCCATCAATTATTAGGTTATCACTTATTTACAAATCATGGAAAACTCGGATGTGCCTTGGTGGTCTAGACTTCATGCATCTTTACAAGGAACCTCATGCAAGCCTATCTCTCGTGACCCCGATCATCACAAGGAATCCCACTCCCCCCTAACATGGTCTCAAACATGAAAACACAAGAGGCTCTAGAATCATAATTAGATCTGAGAACATACATAAATCTGAAATCATAAATAATCCATATGAAAACAACAATCTCATCTCATAATCATAAAACATGTGAAAATTAACATCATGAGAGCCAAAAAAATCGATGAGCCTCTTGGCCAAATAAACATATCAAGGCCATAAGAAATGCCATCAAACCTTAAATGAATCATCAAATAATATCAGCAAGGCCTATCCACTTGATGGCGCATAATCACAAGAATCTCAATCTCTCTCTTGGCACATCAACAAGAGAGGAAGTGAAAACAACTCAAATGGCATAAAAGCATACAAAACTCACAAATAAATCATATGAAGACATTACCAATCATAAATCAACATTAGACAACATCATAAATGCCCTCAAAAAGCCTCTGGTACGACCCCAAATCCAACTGACATCAAACAGACTTCAAACTAGGAAAAAACCCAAAAAATACACATAAGGGCGCATATGATTGAAATCTTAGCGCATCTGGGTGATCTCTTAGCACGTAGGGTGATTATCTTAGTGCATCTAGTCATTCCTTTAGCGCATAGAAAAAAAGTGTAAATTTCGGCAGAAAACTGCTTAAGTGCGGAATCAAAACAGCTTGAAATAAAATCAACCAAATATGGCATATTTATACTCGTTGGAATTGGCATGAAATGAACTACAAGAATATGTAAATAAAATAAAGTAATAAATTTCACCCAAGGAACTACAATTGAAAACATAATACAGGCTTCAGGAGGGAAACACATCTCCAACAAGTCCAGAAAACCATAAAACACAAAATCTTGAATCCAAATCATGAAATAGACTCAACGCACATATAAATAAAAACAATAAACTTATTCCAAACATAAAAAAAAATTAAAACAAGGGAAATATAAAATGTCTCAGAAGGAGATGAGTCATGTGAGTCTTCCTCACGACAAGGCCAGACTGGAAGCTCACAAGGCTCTCTCCTCTCAACTCCACAACTTTCTTAAATCTTTATCAACACGAAATAAATCTCAACAAAAAAAATAATCAAATACAATCACATCATAAATGGAAGAAAACTCAATACATATAAATCCCATATCGTGCATTCACCGCAACCACAGAAAATACAACTTCCAAACTGTCATCCAAATAAAAATCTCATAACCCATGGGATTCCCAATCATTTCCGTTAAGAATAGAGAGAATGAAATGAACTATTTCTTTATTCCCCACACATAACATTCACGGAGTAAACACTTGCAGACATTGAAAACAAAGATAAACAACAAGGGTGTGGCCTCCAACTTGCAACCTGTGTGATGGTAGGTCACTGAAGGAAAGCCCACAAGTTCTGCAATCCAAATCCAAAACCCAAATCTCTTCCAAACCCAGTATCCGAAATCCATCGGTAATCCAAAGCCAAATAATGGAACCCTCATAATCGTCCCAGGGAATCCATTAAAAAGAAACAATAAACAAGAAACCCTAGAAAACCAACCAATAGGGTAATTCGATTTTGGAATTTTTTTCCCATATCCTATGGTTTCCCCAAAATAAAATCATCCAATAGGAGAATAGGGTGGGTAGGAAATACTAACATATATTATAAGTAGGTGGGATAAATATATTTCAATATCCCAAGGTATAATTACCATACCACCAAATAAATATTAGTATTTAAACTATAGCCTTATAGGAATTATTATTTAATACATTATGAACTATAGTTATTTTTAATTAAATACTTCACCAACAGAAAACATAATTAAATAAATCAACCATTAAATAATTTATTACTTCCAATATTAAATATTAATTAATATTTAAACTATAAGAAATAATCAATAATTAATTAAATAATCTTTACAAAATTATTTAATTAAATAAATACTATAATTCTTAAAATCATAAATCAAATAATCAAAAGCTCAAATAGCTTAAATCAAATAATTAAAAATAAATAATACTAACTATCAAATCTCTCAACAAATAGACAAATAATCCAATGCCACATAAATAACCAAGTGACAATAAAATCAACCGCAACATAAATAATCCTCATACCAAAAGAGTCAATCAATACTAACATACTCCCAAAACTGAAAGAACCAAACTAAAAACTGACATGACCAATTGCACCCAGTGACAACTTAAACTTAGGGTATGTGAAGGGAACCCATGTCAACTCTGAAACCACATATTACCATTGGAATAAGGACATGCTCGCACCTATGAACCCAAGGGAGCTCGCACCTGGGAATTCTAGGAGGAATAAATGTCCAGTACTTGCAAGTCGTACAACCACCAACAATGATACATGTATATATATATAACAGACAAGTGGTAGAATTATGCAATGGCACATCCCGCTCGCAATGAGTGATGTGACATTGATTCTCCACGAAGACATTCAAACAATAGTCAAACACATCTCATAAGCATCTCATCAAATATAATCATGAAATAGGGTTAGTATAATCATAATCAAAATCAAATCCATGAGCAATATAATCTTTCGATAATCTATCACATAGTAAGCATATAGTATCCATCAAATCACATGAAAAATCATCATCCAAATCATCATAAATAGTCGAGATAAGTGTATCACGCATGAAATGAAAGTCAACTCTAATCAAAACAAGTCAAGTCAAGGGTGGACACTACATGGGAGATATAGATGATATGTATGGTAGAAGATAATTGTTTAGTGGCAGCGAAGGTTTTTGGTTAAGGTATCTATCTGAGCTTAAACTGGTACTAAACCTGGCATTAGAGATGTTCTTTTGAGTAGTACATTGTATTGGATTTAATTATCCATTTTTGTAGTCAATGAGACTCTTCATTGAGTAATGAGTTCTAGGCTGTTGGCCTCCCTACATGTGCAGGCCCCTATTTGTAAGTTGTATTTATTCATTGGCCAGTGAGTAAATATTGTAGGTCACAAATCCCACCGAGGTTTTTCCCACACTGGATTTCCTCATTAAATATCTTGTTTTATGGTGTGTTTCTATGTTGTCTCTATTATTTCTATTTACTGCATTAATTCTTGTTTACCGGTACATTGTTTTGGGTTGGAAAGTTACAAATAAGTTTAAATATACAACTAACCGGTCAGACATTGATTTACCCCCCCTCTCACTGTCTATGGGATTGTCATTGAATCTAACAATTGGTATCAAAGCCTGGTCCTCTATTTGTGAAAGCCTAACAGCTTGAGGAAGATCCTGAAACCGGTACCGATGGAAAATTTGAGAAAATAGTTGGAAGGAGCTCTTGAAGATTTTGATGCAGAAAAATGAAAAAATATCAAACTTGAAGATGATCTAAAGACTGCTAAGGAATTTATTAAAGGACTTCAGGAGAACCTAGTTATAGCACAAAATAAGAGAAAAGAACTTCATGAGAAAATGCAGAATGATGATGATGTAAAGGAAACTCTTAGAGACATTGCAAATAAGTTGAGACAAGAAAACAATAATACGAAGAATGAAATGCAAGATATGACTATGAGGTTATGTAAGGATATTGAAGACAAAAAAGAAAAATGAAGAAGACTTGGCTAGGAGACTTAATGATGTAGGAAATGAAAATCTGAGACTTTCTCATGAAAATGATATGCTAAAGACAGATCTGATTCACATGCAACATGATAAGGAGGAGCTTGTAAGACAAGTTGGAATTCTAGAAAATGAGTTGATCACTGCAAATGAACACAAAGAAAAATTCAAGAAAAGTTCAAAAAGACTTGATGACATGCTGAAAAGATAGAAACCTGATGGAGATACAATTGGACTTGGTTTTGAACATGGAGAAAGTTTGGGTACTACAAACAATCAAGATCAGAACAAACCGGTAAGACAACCTAATGCTTATAAATTTAATGGGAAATGTTTCAATTGCAACAAATATGGTCATAGAGAAAATCAGTGTATATTTAGAAATAATTAGAATACAAACTCACCCACCAGTCAATGTTCCAAATGCAACAAAGTTGGTCATAATTCAAAAAATTGCAAAATGAATGTGAAATGTTATGTTTGTGGTAGATTTGGGCATTTATCTAATCAATGCAGATCACAAACCGGTCAAGGATATGGAAAGGCTATTCAGAGGAATAATGTAACTTGTTATGCATGTAACAAGATAGGGCATATTACAAAATTTTGTAGAAGCAAGACTTCACCGGTGAACAATAAAGGATCTAGTGTGAAGGGAAAAGAAAAGGTAGATGAAGTAAAGAAAGAATTTTCAAAACAATGGATTACGAAGAGTGATCAGAGAACTGATGAAACTGTCTTTGCACCGATAGAACAGAGTAATCCTCCACCGGTAGGAGTTTCTTCATCTAACTAAGGAATAATCCTAAGGGGGTATTGCAGCAAATTGAAAATCATGAATTTTACCCTCGGTTGATGGTGAGAAGATACATTTCTTCTTTACCCGCAAGCATTTAATGTGGTTTTAAATAAATTTTTGGCTATAAAGCACCGGAAATCCCTCATTTTTGACTCACTAAGCATTCAAACATTCAAAGAGTGCAAAATTGAGCAAGAGCATTCTAAGGCAAAGCTGTGAAGTAACTTTCAGACATTCAAAATTTGGTCAAGAGGTATTTATCTTTTGGAATGGCAACCTCATCTTCTGTTCCTGAGTTTATTGGAAACCCTACCATTGTTAAAAACATCAAACACCCTAGACCCGTGTTTAAGATTATCCTTGAGATTGCAAAGCAGGATGGTTTTGTCGGAGCTTTTTCAAAAATTCTGAAGGGTGTAGCATTTGTTGAAGACTATAGAATCTACATACATTGCAACATAGAAGACCTAGGGACTATGGATTTGATGAAAAAAATTTAATGAGATTATTACCGATGAACAAGGTGCAATTAAACCTGAACATAAGATTATGGAAGACTTAGGTTTTGTAGAAATACTAAGCATTCCCGAATTTCCTAAGGAAGTTGTATGACTTGTACTAAGAAGAGTCCATGGAGAGTTCATATGGTTAGAATCAATTTGCAAGATAACCAAGGAAGCAATTAAGGCAGTTACTGGTTTACCTTCAACCAGTAGTAGACCTGATAAAACCAAGAAAATACTTAACAAGAGTGTGACAAGCTTAACCGGAGCCACATCTGATAGCAGATCACTTAGAGTCAATGATGTTAAGGATATAAATGTGAGATATGTGAGTATGATACTTGGATATAAAGAACCACATGCAAATAGACTGAATTCTATTTCTAGTCTTTGTATTCACAATGCATATGAGATGGTGAACAATAATGCTAAGATTGATGTTTGTGAATGGCTTAAAGATGAACTAATTGACAATTTGAAGAAGATTAAGGGAGATAAGAAAGGTACTTTCCATTTTGGGAACCTACTAGTATGCCTAATGCTATACTCTACCAAAGAGATACCCGACATAGGTCATAAGGATTTTGGTTATGACATCTCGGCAGGCAAATATATTAAGGAAGCTTTCACTAGTATGGGCACTAACTGTGATTAGAACATTGCAAATTACTTCAAAACATTTCAAACTAAGATGAGAGCAAGGGAGAGATTACCGCAAAGCATAGTTGACAAGTATGACAAACAAATCTATTTTGTTATTAAAAGAGATGAGACTTGGATGGAAGCAGTAAGCCCTAGAACTATTTGGGTTACTAAGATGGGTTATGAGGTAGATCTACATGTTTTGGAGACATATGCAAAAACATTACTTGATGCACCTATGGAGACATCTAAGAAATTCTTTGGTACTGCTGAAACCATTGAGAGTAATGTATCTATGCAAAAGAGGAGAAAAAGAAGAGAAAATTTTATCAGAGATGCCTCTAAGAAGGTCAGTGAAATCAAGGAAAATGTCATGAATATCAGTAGTATATCAGCTAGTGAGCTTGAAGGACTACAACTGGAAGCACATGTTTCACTGGTTGTAACATCTTCTGATACTGATAGTGGCAAGGCTGCTAAGTTTAAGAGAGTTGAGAGCAGGAAGAGAAAACCCTCACCGGTACCCTCTCCTTCACCCAAAAAGGCAAGGACACTAAGGAAAAAGAAGCAGGCAGTTAGGGAACCGCAGAAGAAATAGACATCGGTTACCCCTACACTAGATGATCTACTAAATGAGATAACACAGGAAGGAAATCTGGTAAATGTAAACAAATTGTATAATTCTTTTAAGGATTCTAACAAAAACACTATTGAAGAAAGCATTATTCTACATTTGGATATTTACAAGAAAGTTTTGATAGAAGTAATTGATGACCTACCTAATGATTTATACATGAGATTGGAAGCTAAAAGGCTATCTGTGATGGAATTGGATAAGAAATTGAAAGTTGAAGCACTTTTGGCCATACATTTGGTAAACTCTAAGGAAGAGATAGATGAGCTTATATCTGAAGCTAACCAGTCTGTATTTGTCAGTGGACATCGACAAGTAAGCCTAATGGCTAGAAGGGTTAACAAAATTGCTGATGAGACTGGAGATAAATGGGACATATTCTTTATTGAGAAGTAAAAGCAAGAGGAAAGAAACAGACCGAAAGTGGACAAGACATTCAAGGTATATCAGAAAGACAAGGGAAAAGGTAAAGTAGGTGATGTACCTTCTATAAAAGTAACAGATAACATCCCTCCACCAGCTCAGGACACCCTTCCATTAACTTCAACATCACTAGTACATACATAAAATCCATCGGATATGGCTACTGAAGGTATAAGTCATGATGATACTAACCTAGAGTCAGAAATACTTTTTACCATGAATGTGGATACACAGGACATAAACATTGTTGTGTACAAAGAGACTACAAAGGATAAGGTTAAGGACAACAAGATCTCTAAGATACCGGCACACACTTTTGACTCTTAGGAAACCAGGATACCGGTAGTTGTATAGACTGAGAAACAATCTGAGGCAGAGGCTCATGTTGAGTCTGGAAAACTGGTAGTTACAGAGGTACTTAATAAAAATAAGAAACCATCAAAGGCAGAGGTACAAACACAGACAGATCCACTGAAAGAAAATGTAAGTAAAGAGCAACAGATTTTTGGCAATAAGGAACAAATAATAAAGGTAGTTGGAGATTCTAGCACATCATTAGGAGAATTCAGACCGACTAACATAACAGATGTTCTTTTGGATTCTATTAAGAGGATAACTGATTGCAATGCCTTAGCATTTAAGGCAATTGATAGCACATTACCTATCCTGAAAATGATTTCTCCTAATTGTTAGATAGATCACATTAATGATTCTTTAGGTAAATTGGACACATTGTCCAAATTCATTGCTGATAATGTCATAACTCTGGAAAAGATGAATGAGGATACTATTAAGGAGAGAGTTGACAAAGAGAAAAATGAATTCTTTGAGAACACTATAAATAATTGTACCAATCACTTGGACACACTTTTATCAATACTTAATTCTACAAATTTGGAGTATAAGGAGTTGTATAGAGAAGCCTACAAACCTCACTGTTTGATACAGGATATAAATGTGGAGATCAAGAAGACACAGAAAGATATTGATGACATAGTGGACAATATGATGGTTCATCTGAAAATACATCATTTTTTGAGTAGGAAATGGCAGTTTTTTAGGAGAAGTTGGAGAAACTTGAGAAAGAGAAGGTAAGAATAAGGTTGAAGGCCCGGGAACAAAAGAATAAACTTGGTCTGAGGTTAGATAGTCTGATTACTCAGAGAGATGAATTGACTAAGGCAAAAATTCCTAGAGAACGATCGTCAGAGCATCAAATGCACTATCTCACCAGTATGATCCAACAGACTGAGGCAACTCTAAGTGACAGCAACAAATTTATGCAGAGTCTGAACTTAGTTTTGGTAGACATCTTCCAGATAGTAACCAACCGGTTACAGATCTTGAGGTAGCATTTTTGTACTCTTTTGATTATTTATGACATCCTTTGTCATTGATGGGGAGTAGTGGAGAGAAAAATGCATGTTCAGAGGAGATCACTCTCTCAGGGAGAGCACATCTTTTTGGATTTTAGTTTTGGAACAGTTTTGGATTTTTCTCATGAGTGTTGCCATCAATGCCAAAGGGGGAGATTGTTGGCATTCTACACTCATATGACAATAGTTGATGTTGTCATTTATGGCAACCAACCGGTATTGGGCTTCACAGGATCACCGGCAATAGATTTCTATATGCACCTGCAAGCACTTACACTGGCATTCAAATTACATCGGCAACAAAGCATACCGACACTCAAGCCGACATGGGATTAAATTTTGTTTATTGTAATATAATTATCTTTTGTAAGCCAACTTGGTATATTGTAAAGACTCATATATGTATGAGATCTTATAGGTCATTTTGATATGAGAGAAGTGGGAGATATAGATGATATATATGGTAGAAGATGATTGTTTAGTGGCAGCGAAGGTTTTTGGTTAAGGTATTTATCTTAGCTTAAACCGGTACTGAACCTGGCATTAGAGATGATGTTTTGAGAAGTATATTGTATTGTATTTAATTATCCATTTTTGTAGTTAGTGAGACTCTTCATTGAGCAGTGAGCTCTACGTTGTTGGCCTCTCTGCATGTGGAGGCCCCTATTTGTAAGTAGTATTTATTCATTGGCCAGTGAGTAAATATTATGGGTCACAAATCCCACAAAGGTTTTTCCCACACCGGGTTTTCTCGTTAAATATATTGTGTTATGGTATGTTTTTATGTTGTCTCTATTATTTATGTTTACTACATTAATTCATATTTACCGGTACACTATTTTGGGTTGCAAAGTTACAAATAAGTTTAAATATACAACTAACCGGTCAGACACTAATTCACCCCCCCCCCCTCTCAGTGTATGTGGCATTGTCATTGAATCTAACAGCAACCGATTATCAGAGGAGTACCGACAGGTTTAGAATTTTCAAGTCGGAATTTCTTAAGCAATTCCCTCACACACTTAGTTTGACAAATGAAAATACCTTTATCAGTGTAATCTTCAAACCTAAGGAAAATTTCATCTCACCAATCATAGACATTTCAAATTCAATCTTCATATCATCAGCAAATTTCATGCACAAACTTTCTTCTCCTCCAAAAATGATATCATCCATAAAGACTTCAATAATCAGTATGTGATCATGCTCAATCTTATAATATAAGTTACTATCAGCATTACCTTTACTAAAACTGAGATTAAAAAGATATTTATCTAATCTAGCATACCATGCTCTAGGGGCTTGTTTCAATCCATATAATTATTTCTTCAATCTGAAAACCATGTCTTTGTCTATTAATAAATAAAATCCATCGGTCTGCTCAATATAGACTTCTTCTTCAAGATCTCCATTCAGAAATGCACATTTGACATCCATTTGATATACCTTGTAGTTCTTGTGTGCAGCATAGGCAAGAAATATTCTTACCGCTTCAATTCTCGCAACTGGAGCATAAGTTTCATCATAATCAATTCATTCTTCCTATGAGTGACCTTTGTAAACCAATATAGCTTTATTTCTCACAGCTTGAACTTCCTCATTTAATTTATTCTGAAAAAACCCATTTAGTTCCAATAACATTCTTATCTTTAGGCCTAGGAACCAATTCCCAAGTCTTATTCTTTTCTATCTGATCTAGTTCCTCTTCCATTGCTTTCATCAATTCTCATCTTTACTTGATTTAATATAAGATTTTGGTTCAATTTGAGAAATTAAACATACCTTTTCAGTAGCTAACCTTCTTCTTGTCATCACACCTTTCCTTTTATCTCCAATGATCTGATCTTCAAAATGATTCAGCTTCACATACCTGGGAGTCTTAGGATTTTCTTGACTTTCTGATTCTTTCTTCCCTTCATCAGTCACTAAGGTATTTTCTGATTTTACAAAAGTAATTGGATCAATGTTCTGAATTGATTCTTACACTGTTGGTTCTCATCTAACAAATTCATCTTTTGGTCCATAGTCATATGATTTGATATGATTATTACCTAGCTCATCCACCTTGAAATTTATGCTTACCATAATCCTATTCAATATTTTGTTATAACATCTGTATGCTTTTCTCTTAGTAGAATAACCCAAAAAAATTCCTTCATTACTTCTAGGATCAAATTTCTCTAGTACATCATCTCTTCTAATATAGCATTTACTTCCAAAAATTCTGAAATATGTGGCAGTAGGAGTATGACCAAACCATAATTTATAAGGAGTCTTACCGGTATCAACTTTTATGTGTACTATGTTGAAAGTGTATACTGCAGTATTGATAGCTTATCTCCAGTAGATATTGGGCAATTTGTCTTTCATAATCATTGTTCTTGCAGCATCTAAGATAGTTTCATTCTTCCTTTCCACTATTCCATTCTACTGTGGGGTTCTAGGTGCAAAAAATTGTCTTATGATTCCATGTTTCTCACAAAATTTGTTGAACTCACCAGATGTAAACTCACCACCTTGATCTGATCTTAAACATTTTATCTTCAATCATATTTTTGTCTCAACCATAGCTTTGAAAATTTTGAATTTTTTAAGAGCTTCAAATTTTTCTTTCAAAAATGCAACCCATATCATTCTACAATAATCATCAATAAGGAACGTGAAGTATCTATCACCTTGAAAACTTTTAGTCCTTTCCGGTCCATACAGATTAGTATGAATAAGATCAACAATTTCATTAGATCTATCATGTATACTTCTGAAAGAAGTTCTAACTTGCTTACCCATTTGACATTCTCTACATACCGGATTATGAGGTTTAACAATCTTGGGCAAATCTCTGACAGCTTGTGTTGAACTGATCTTGACTATGCAATCAAAATTTGCATGACACGTCCTCTTATGCCATAACCAGCTTTCATCAATTTGAGAAATCAAGCAAGCCTTCTTACCAGAGTTCAAATGAAATATATTTCCTTTGGTCTGAGTTCCGGATGTAATCTCCAATCCAGATCTATTGATAATCTTGCATTTTCCATCTTTAAAGTTTCATATCTCACTTGGAAACCTTCAAGTTTTGTAATCTTTACTAATTGGTCTCCTTCATAAAGAGTTTCAATCTTTAGCCAGACCTGTTTTGCATTCTTCAACTCTATGACATTCAATAGCTTCTCATCAGATAGGGCACTTAGCAATACTTCTTTTTCTCTTACATAATTTTCAGCTCTCTTTTATTCATCAACAGGTGTCGGTGTTCCAGAATTAGGATCATGAGGTATATACCCTTTCTCCACTATTGCCCAAAATTAAGCTCCAAGGCATCTTGGATGAATCTTTATTCGCTCCTTCCATATTTTGTAATTTGTGCCATCAAATCTAGGACTCTCCTTCCGGTAGGGGTTGAATGTAGAACTTGATGTTGATGCCATCGAATCTCCTCGAGTAGTTAAGCTTCTATAGAGAGGACCAGGATCTAATACCAATTGTTAGATAGTTCTGATACTGGGAGAAAACTGAGAGGGGGGTGCATCAGTTTTCTACCAATATTCATAGTTAATGCAGATTATAACCTTTATACCAGAGCACAAAGAAACCAACACAATGAAAGATAAAGCATGAAAGCACAATACACACAACACCAATGTTTTTGACGTGGAAAACTTGGTAAAGGGAAAACCATAGTGGGAAACCCTACCCACAATCAGATAATACTTCTGCAGCAATATGTGATATAGTTACAATGGGGATTGCACTTGCAATCAGGCCAACCGCCTAGAGCTCACTACTCATCAGAAAAGAAAGTCTCACTGACTTGCAAAAACATCAGACTACAATCTGGAGAAAGTGAACCATGAAAGTAGCATCTCCTAATGCTTGATACTATTCCAGTTAAGCACAGATGTCTGCCCTACAACACCAAAACCTTTACAACCTTCCGCTGACTGATATTTCACTGTTCACACAAAAACATTTCTCTGATAATGTATACATAACCATCGATACTATCCATATCCAAATTACATGAATAAGTCACCTATAAATACAGATCATCAACCCTAATGATAAGGTCGGCTAAACCCTTAACCCAGAAATCTATAATTACAAAAATCATATTACATGATATCACCAAAATAATATTATGATTTACATTACATAGCATGGACCTAATTCAAATTCCCAAACAATTACATCTGCCAAAAATCATGCTAAGACCAATCTCCAACACGTTTCACCAACCGGTAGAAACCCTCAGTGTAATAACACAAAATATCTAACCGGATCCAAATAGGACCACCATAATAGCACGCCAGCCAATGCGAAGCCACCAAACAATTAGAACATGATCAAGAAGAACCTTCAGCATGTTAGAAACAAATTTCATAAGCTAGACCAAAATCACTTAACCAAATCATCAAATATTGCCAACCGGTAAAGCTAACCGGTACCAGGAAATACCAACTGAGAACATAAGTGATAGCTTTTGGAGCACCAAATCATGAACCAACAGAATATGACAATCATATAGCCATCATGACTAACCATCCAAAACCGAATCTAAGGATCTAATCATACCTGATCAAAATCAGAGCCAAAACCAAGACAAACACCAAGTCTAACCGGGATAGGTCCAACTGGGATAGCAGAACCATATCCAACCGAGATTACAGTGTTGACATCAATGACAACACTTAACCAAATCTAGCATATTGCCAACAGTTTTAACACTAAATCAGGTTGAATAATTGAAGTAAAATGATATAGTAAAGACTGTTAATCTGAATGTTGTTGTTGGTGGTGAAGGGGTGCAGAAACATGAAAATCAGAATAATTAGAAGACCTCAAGGCATGTAATATTGAATCACTCTAAAAATAAGATCATTGGAGATAAAAATAAAGGCGTGATGACTAGAAGAATTTTATTTGCTGAAGAGGTATGTTTGATTTCTAAAATTGAACCTAAAGATGTTGTTGAAACTTGCAAGGATGAAAATTGGTTGAAGGCTATGAAAGAAGAATTGAATCGGATTGAAAAGATTGACACATGGGAGCTTGTACCTAGACCTAAAGACAAGAATGTGATTTTTACTAAATGGGTATTCATGAACAAGTTGAATGAAGCCGGTGAAGTTGTCAGAAACAAAGCAAGACTGTTATGCAAAGGATATTCACAAAAAGAAGGAATTGATTATGAGGAGACTTTTTCTTCGATAGCTAGACTTGAAGTTGTTAGACTATTTCTTGCATATGCTACCTATAAAGATTTCAAGGTATATTAGATGGATGTCGAGTCAACTTTTCTGAATGGTGATCTTGAGGAAGAAGCCTACAATGAGCAACATGATGGATTTTCATTATCAGATGATGGAGACATGGTATGCAGACTAAAGAAAGCTCTTTATGGATTGAAACAAGCCCCTAGATTCTGATATGCTAGATTGGATAAATATTTGTTGAAATTGGGATTTAATAAAGGTACTACTGATAGTAACCTATATTTCAAGATTGAGAATGATAACATTTTAATTGTTCAAGTTTTTGTTGATGATAATTCTTTGGAGGAGGTGATAACTTGAGCATGAAGTTTGTTGGTGATATGCAGAAATAATTTCAGATGTCTATGATAGGAGAGATGAAATTTTTCTTAGGATTGCAAATTTCACAAACTAGCAAAGGTATTTTTATATCTCAAAATAAATATGTGAAGGAATTATTGAAGAAGTTTGGTTTAGAAGATTCTAAACCGGTTGGAACTCCTATGGTGACTGGAAATAAATTATCTAAAGATGATGAATCTCTGAAAGCTAATCAGACCTTGTATAGATCTATGGTTGGTAGACTACTATACTTGACTCAGACTAGACCTGACATTATGCATGTTGTGTGCATGGCTGCTAGATATCAAGCTGACCTGAAAGAGAGTTGTGTCACTACAATAAAGAGGATATTTAGATACCTAAAAGGAACTATGGACTATGGTTTGTGGTATCCAAGGAATGATGATTTCATGTTATGTTCTTACACTAATGCTAATTGGGCTGGTGATGTTGATGACTGGAAGAATATCGCTGGTGGTGCATTCTTTTTGGGTAAGAAATCGGTTTCATGGGCAAGTAAGAAACAAGATTCAGTTTCCCTATCTACTGTTGAAGTTGAGTACATTGTTGCTGCTAGTAACTACACTCGAGTAGTTTGGATGAAGTAAATATTGAAGGATATTAGAGTGATCTATCATGAGCCTATTGTCATCTACTATGATAATTCCAGTGCGATAAATATGTCAAAGAACCCGGTGCAACATTCAAAGACTAAACGTGTATCAATCAAGTATCATTTCTTGAGAGAAAAATTCAATGAAGAGGAAGTGAAGCTGGAGTATGTTTCTACAAAGGAAAAAAATATTGATATTTTCACAAAGCCTTTGCCTAAAGATACATTTGTCTATTTGAGAGATAAGTTAGGGGTATCTACCCCTCCTAATGGGAACTAGATGCATTGAGTTACATCAATCTGGTGGACTTAACAATCTTATCTTTCCTCTGAATTGATGATTATATGTTGCTCCCCTAGTGGAGTAGTTGGTATGTGTTTGGACTGGTTATATGTTTTAGGAGGAGAGAAACATGATTTGTTTGCCAAGGGGAGAGTTTGGTTTTATGTTTTGATTATCTTTGGCATTATTGTCAAAGGGGGAGAGAAGCATGTGATAAAATAGTTTTATCTGCTTAATCTTAGGGGGAGCTTGTTGAAGATGTTTTCTTTCTTTGCATTGATTTTTTTTCACATTCATATGTTCCATCAATGCCAAAGGGGGAGATTGTTGGACATTGTTTCTTCTAGGATATGTTATTGTCATTGATGTTAACATATTCTTGTGATTTATTTCTCTGGTGATTGCAGTTTGGTTTATTTGGATCATGATTTGGTGCATGGAGTATTTATAGTATCATTACATATTTCTGTATTAGTTTGAGTGATCCAGGAAGCTTAATTGATCATATCATATTATCTAGTTTGCAGTTTGGTTTTGTGTATTAGTGCTTTGCAGAGCTCGGTATTTCCTCTAGTATATTCTGATGTGATCAAATCTTGAGCTGAGATTTTGGGAGATTATTTGGGATGTTCTTGTGTATCTTCATTTTAGATGGTTCATGATTTGGTTCTCTACAAGTTATTTTTCTTCGTGACAGTTGCTACTGTTTGAGTATTCTTGAAGTTCAGATGTTGATCGATGAAGATTTGATGATTGGTGTTGGTAAAACTATTACTGATGGTTCTAATGTTCTTGTTGGTGTTTCCTAATTATGTCCAATTTTTTTTATGACACATTGATTGTTGTGCGAGTTTTGGTGGTTTTCATGATTCGGTGATGTTCTTCATGTAATGTGGTATTCTTGGTGGTGTAGCGTGTTATGGTTGATCTTGGCAATATTTCTGGTGGTGTTGTGTGTTTGAGCATTTGATTTAGGTCCATTTTATATCATGTATATCATAATATTGGTTCGGTGGTCGATCTTTGTATCGTGTAATGGAATTTTGTAATTGTGAGTTGAGGGTTTGGCTAACCTTGTAGTCAAGGTTGATGAATTATATAAATAGGTGATGTAGTCATATAAATTTGATATTGGTGTTTTTGTCTGCATTATTAGAAAGTGGTAAAAGTGCGAACAAGTGAATAAATCCTTCGGCATTGTGTTTGAGAAGAGATTGGAGTGTTGCAGAGAAGACAATGTGCTTAATCAGAACTGTCATTAGGCATTTGCAAATGTTATTCTTTCAGTTCACTTGATTCCTAATTATTGTTTGAATGTTTTGTAAGTTAGTGAGACTTATTTGTAATTTATTGAACATTCCCTAAGGGTTGTAGCCTTCTAGGTTATTTTATTTTGAGCAGTGAGCTCTAGGCAGTGAGCTCTAGGCAATGAGCATGAACGTAGGTGCATTCCTTGTTGTAATATTTTTATATACTACTGCAGAGTATCATCTTCTTGTGGGTACGCTCCCACCATGGTTTTTCCCTTAACCGATTTTTCCATGTCAAAATCTTGGTATTGTGTGTTGTGTGTTGTGCTATCAATTTTCTTATCTTTGTTGTTGTTGCAGTTTATCTTATTTATATTTAAGATTAAGTTTGTCAATCTGGTGAAAACTGATTCACCCCCCATCTCAGTTTTCCCTTCATTGTTGCCAACATATATAAATTTGCAAAAGCTTCCAAAAGGACTCACTCTCTCTTGGAAGTTATAGATGAATGATGAATTGAAATTAACAAGATCTCATAATCATGAAATTATCCTTGAACCTCTTATTCAAGCAACCAATATCATAAAAAATACAATTCACACATTCACTAGCTCAAAACTCCATCACATTGAAATATATGATCATCAAAGCTCATCACAAATTGATATTCTCACTTTTGCTTCCCATGTATGCTTCCACAACTCTTTTAATCAATTCACATACAATTCACACATTCACACATACATTTATATCATTGTATTGACCAAAACTCTCAACGGGGTTGATCATAAATAAATTAAAAACATAGTTTACACAAATTCAACCCCCTGAGAAACTACACTAAATGCAGTCCACTCTAGGAGATAAAGAGGACCCAAATAGTTCACAACATGTCTTCCTAAGTCAATTCCATTTGAGATTTGATTTTATATTTTTAAGTGCACTCCTATTTCTAAGGCTTTATGTTTTTAATTTATTAACTAATTATTACGAGTGATGAATTATTATTATTTAATATATTATTATAAATTGTGTTTATCAGTAATTGCAAAATAAAAATATATATTACCTACCCTTGCATATGAATGGTCGAATATTAATAGGTAGGTAAATTATATCAAGGAAATAATATTTGCCTCGAAACTATATAGGTTAGGTGATTAATATAGTTTTTTTGAAATGTTTTCATTGGTCAGTTTCCAATATAGTTTTTGAGTTAATTTTACTTTTTTTATCGATCTTCATGTGCATTCAAAGGGGTTGGAAATTTTTGGAAGCTTTGAAGATCTGGATATTGAAGGATTTGATTGTGGTTTGGGATCGCCATTGTTGAAGATTTTTTTTGAAATTGGATTGCACTTTCTGGATTTCTCCTCGTTTCAACTTGTTTCATCTTTTCTAGGTTGGTTCCATTTGTCGGAACTCTGTATTTTTTGTTTCAGAAATATTGTTTTCATTGTCTGGAAAGGATTGTCTAAGGGGGAAGTGATTTCTTGTTTTGCAATAGATTGATTTCTATTTGGTGGTGAATGGTTTGGGGAAATCTGCATTTCTTGATTCTCTTTTCTGGAAATTGCATTTGTTGGGAGCTCAAGTGTATTCACTATGTTTGATTATGCTTCTGAGAAAGTGTTGAATCATGTTTGTTATTGCATTTGTTTATTCCCTTGAACAATTTGTTAAAATCCCTATGGATCAAGCTTGTTTTGGTGTATTATCTTTGATTGTATGTCTAGGTATTCTCTGTGATAGCACTATGAATGTGAAGACACAATCATTCCTCTTCCATTGGCTGCAATTAGTCTCTATCCAACTTGCTTGAGTTTCTCTTGAGTGTTTGCAACATGTTCTTGTTCTCTCTTGACCGATTTGGCTTCTTAAACCTCAGTTTTTGCTCTATGGGAGAAAGATTTATTGATGAAACTTTTTGCAGTGACTATGTAGTTGGTATATTTGTTGCTTCAGTTAGTATTTGGATGTCTCAAACCCTTTGTATTCATTATGAGGGTCATTTTGGTCCCCTAAGTCTTTCTGAGTCCTCACCCAAGCCTTATGTCTTAGAAACGCTCAGTTTTCTACAATTCTCCCAAAAATGCCATGAGAACACCCAAAAACATTATGGTTTGGACCAAGGGCACTATGGGAAAAACCAGGAATTCCACCATACTCCCTAGGAATGCCACTGTTCATACCAGAAGCATTGACAAACATACCAAGGGTGCAAGAGATCTTGATTTGAAGATGCAATCAAATTGACCAAAAATGCTATGGTATCAGCCCAAAACACCATGGTAAGTACCAAAAATGCTAGGGTACCTACCAAGGGTGCTATCCTAGGAACCAAAGGCACTGAAATGTCCCAGGGGTCTCCAAAAATTAGTTTTAAGCTTGTTTTTGTGCATTTTGGGATTGTAGGTTTACTCCAGAGGCTTGTGCAGTCTATGTTAACATTCTTGTCTGCCTTGATAATTAGAACATTAACTAGACTTATGGTCTTAACTCAGGGATTGGTCATCTGTTCTGAGTAGCTATCATTTTCATAACTGAGGTTCATTTACTTGTCAACCCAGGGACGTATTACTTGAAACGGATCTGCACTGTCTGTGCACTAAGTTCCAGCAAGAGTCACTCTATGTCTACTGAAATAAACATGCGTAAATATGACAGCTGAATGGCTACAGGAAATCTTAACATGAAAACATGAATCTAAATAAATAATTGTTAACTAAGTTCAAAGCTAACAAATATGGATTATTCTATCTGCTTTGGCTGCAGGAACAGTCACATGATCTAGATCCAATGGTTGCAGGAATAGTCAATTGCCAGAATGTCTACTGCAGTAAAAGAAAACTTAATCTAACAATTACACAGGAATACTCACCAAGTGGGCCCCCTTGGATGAGTGTGTCCAGATTTCAAAATGCTTCTATACACTCAAAATAACAGTCTTTATTCATTATTCCCAAAAGTTGATACAATACATAAAATAAGAGAAATACTTCTAATTCTGAAAATGTTGTCTAACCTCTGAGAAGAGGTGCAGATCTTTATTTATAAGAAAGTTATAACAAACTTTCAACTACCTAGATCATGCCCATGAAATTAGGTAGAAACTTTTATTACAGCAAGAAGAAGAAGTCAATCCACAGAGAATGTGGGACTTTATTACCACGCAGCCAAGAATATAGCATGGCGGTTTTTACTAGATCGGTGCTTATTGAAGACAGCCATAAATGAGTCTAGTATTGCCTCACTAGTCCTCTATCGCTTCACTCGAATACCATCTTCTCCACTATCTTCATTTCTCAACCACTTTGAAATATCTTTAATTGTTTGCATGGCATGATTCTCCATGTGGCTCAACATGACTTCTTTTGCAGCAACTTATTTACTCATGCATACAAGGTTAGAACATACAAACATATATATCCATTTCTCATCAATCACAACATTTATACATCCACACATGATATTACCATAATAATCTACATAGCTATAGGAATATTTAGTCAAAACAATACAAGGTTCAACGGGTTCAACTATCATTCAATATGCACATAATTAGAACTTTAATATATCCTATGACCTTCACATTGTCCCAATATGCAGCTTCAAACACAAGAAAAACTTATCATTCGTAGAAATAAAAGAGCTATTATTTTAGCTCATCTTTTTCCCCCAACCCAATGTCTTGCTCATCCTCCAGCAGGAGGAAAATTCCTTAATCGGGCACTAACTCAAAAATCACTTATGGTCCCCTACCCTATGCCTCCTGTAGCTAGGTTCCAATAAAATCCTTTCATCTTTTCCAACCTAGCCCATCTGGCTTCTTCCGCAGTCTCAACATATGGTTTATCTGTAGCTATGCATCCCATCAGTGGCCATGTAAGAATGGGTGGCTGAAATATCAAAGGTAACCAATTATTGCCTTTTGTCCTGCCCAAGTGGATATACTTGGGAGCTCTTTGTATGGATGCATGATAGTTAGGCAAAGAATGGGGTTCACCCTGCTTTAGATCCTCTGGAAGACTATTCCAATGCTAAGCCAAATGTCCAACTGCAACTTAATTCTCATTTCCAACCAAATTTTCATACTCCTGAAATACTTCCTCCCTTAATGGTAGAACTTGACTCCTGATATCGGATCTATTCAATAGTTTTTGCTAGTCATAATACATCTATCGTGGATTTTTAGCTTCAACTCTAAATGGCAGTGGACAATCAAGTTCCAAATTCCTCTGTTCTCTAAATTGTACCTCCCATACTAATTTCATTTTGTATCCAGGACATCAACACCTTTAACTGAATATCTCCAATATAGAGTAGGGGATTCCATTCATTGTCAGAAGAGAGAACATAATTATGCAAATAAAATTCACATAACAATTTTTTAATAGTTGTAGGAGAGCATTGGTAGGCACTATAAAACTCATGTGGAGTCTCCAGAGAATGACTTAGATCCCTAACAATGTAGTTAAGTTTAAAACACAAATATTGTTCCTTTAGATACAAGGCATAAACCCTTGGTGAAGCCCTGCATTGCATTAACTCAGGAACCATGTTTGCTATAGTATCCACTTTAGTTTGCAACTCAACAATTTTTTTATCCTTTTTTTCAATTTCCTTTTGTTGTTGGTCAATTATCCCCTACATCCTAGCTTTTTCTATTTTCCATTCTCTATAAAATGAAAGAATAGAAGATAAGCTAGTGAGAGATGAAGGAAGCCTATGAGAAGTTTCCTGAGGACTCAAAATCTTATCACTTGGTTCTATGAACTACTCTACAATTCGAGCTAAATTTGTGAGTCCTTTTGGTTCCTATCCTTCCTACAGTTGGCTCTCTTTCTGACTGTCGTGCCCTAGTTCTCATGTTTTGAAAGAAATAACCTCACCCACACTTCCTTTTGCCTAGGCTCTCTACCTAACTCTATGTCTTCTTCTTAATATAAATTCTTATGTGGCTATAGGGGATTCTACCACAAGAAAACTCTCCTTCATTTTTCTCTTTTTGGCTGTAGAAGAAGCCAACACTTGTTGAGATCGCTCATCAGTTTCTTCCTCTGCATCTCCTTTGGCTTTACCCTTCCCTTGATGAAATGTGATCCCACTCTGAGTTTGGGTGGAAAGCAACTCAACACTTGGCTCAGTCATAATTCCTTCTGCACCAAGAAAAGCTTCATCGGCAACAGGAGGCTCGGTAGCCACAGAAACCCTTGAAGACGAGGCTTCTCCAATATTTTCTTCTTGAAGTGCAATTTTTTCTTTTGCAAGAACATTACCTTCTCCAAATTGCCTAATATCTTAAAATTCACCACATGACATTTGAGAAACATCCCTAAGAGAGTGTTCTACCAAGAATTTGATTAATCCATGATGACTCATAGAACGGGTACTACCCTTCTGTGTCTCTTTTGCACTGATAGAAATGAGGTGATACAAAACATTTGGGATATTCATTCTTTGGCCATGTCTCAAACGGCTCAATTACTTGAAGTGAACAAAATGAATATTAGAGTACTTACCATCACATGTCAAATACTTCATCACGTGATATGCAACATGTGGCCATTCTCCTGGAAGAGACATCATCTTCGTTCCTTGTGTAGACACCTAAAAATGTCTCATTGAGCATGTACTAATTATTCCTCTAATTGATTAAATAATTATTTAATTAAGTTAATTAATCTTATTCTTCTAATTTGATATTTCCTCATCATCTTACTAATTAATTCATTTTCAATTCTATCATCATTTAATCATTTTAACCATTTTCTAATGTTAATAAAATATTAACCATTTAATTAATTGTGATTAGTTCCCCAATTTAAATAATCTTTATTATTTAAATAAATTATATTTTCAATTTCTATCTCTAGTCAATTAATCATTAACCCTTTTCCAAATATTAATTAAATATTTGTTATTTAATTAATTGTGATTTAATCCTTTAATTTAAATAATCTTTATTATTTAATTAAAATCTATTTTTAAATAATTAAATAGTTTCTTTAAATTATTTAATTAACTAATTATTTCCTCTAATTCAAATTTCAAATCCCCAAATTCTAATTTCAAATTCTTCTAATTTCTTCCAAATTCAATTACATGTGCATGATTTCAAAAATCAAATTGAAAATCAAAGTCAAGTTCTAAATATATTCAAATATTAAATTGAATTTAAAATAAATTCAATTATTTGAATAAATTTCATGATAAGATTAAATTGAAAATCTAAGTTAAAGTGCAAGCACATGCTAAATTAATTAATTAAATCATTTATCTCTCCAATCTCTATTTTCATCTTCTAGTTAGCTTTGTCATCTTCTTAATTTCCTCCAATCATTCTTTTTCTTCCTTAAGTTAGCTTTTTCTCAATCAGTTGACTCAATTAATCTATTCAATCTATTCAGTTTCACGTCCAAATCAGCAGTTCAACTATCAATTTTCATGTGATTTCACCTGAGTTCCACCTCTTGATCAATATGTTCCACCTTTCAATCAATCTTCTCCAAAAATCTATAAATTGAGCATTCAATCTCCATTTTCAACAATCACGAACTTTGAATCTTTGTGTCAATTGCAGGTTGCCAATGCAATATCTGAGAGCCACCATACCACAGAGAGGAGAAGAACAATGGAAGTTATACACAGTCACGGAATAGGGAGTTTTGATTGAATTACTTTATAATTCCTATTTTGATTTGATTGTGTTATTTTATTGTCTGTTTGTTTGAATTCTTTGATTAGATAGGGATTCGTGATTTCCCTTTGAATTCTAATTGATGCTTTAAAGATGAATTCTTTTACATGCAACACCTTTCTTGTATATGATAAGAGGTCCATCATTTGGATGAGTGAACTATGCCCTTGCACTTCTTGCATCCCTAGTTTCAGCAAACAATTCTCCATCCTACAGCAACCTGTGCCCTCCGCTATTCTCTGCTCTATGGCTATAACCTGTAAACACTTCATAGAATCTTCTTCATCATTGAATGTTTGCATAAACTCCTATGCAATCTCCTCATTAAAATTTGTTAATATCAAAATATAATCAATACATCCATAGGTCCAGAAATAGCGTTCACATTGGTTATCCTACAACAATGCGTCATGAGTCACGGGCTAATGGTGGATAGGCACACCTCCAATGTCTAATCTTGATAGTCAAAAATTCCGCTACAGCAAAATGCGAAGTGTTGAGATATCTTGTGAAATTTGAAAAATCCTGCACTGTATCCTTTATTTATCCTCCAATACCTTACATCAACTATGGCAGCAGGAAAGGTATACTCACTCGTGCTATAGCCTTTCACATTAGTACTAAACTCATTCAAAAATGATAATAAAATTAACACATCATGGACAAGACGCATCATTTTCAAAAAAAAAAAACTATGCAGATAAGATTGAACTATAAAACACCCTCCCCCAAACCTAAAATGACATAAGTGTCCACACATGTGAAAAATGACAGAGTGGGAAGAGAATTGGGATTATGTGAATCATATCAGGTAATTATCATAATGGAAGTATAAATGCGAAATTAAAGAAAAAATAATAATATATGTACTTGTAGTCGTGTTAATTAATGTTGTAGCAAATAGTTATTTAATCATAATATGAGGTGAGGTGACATGAAGTGGGTGATGTGGCAGAAAAAAGAGATGAAACGAGATGACGTGGATGAGAAAATTTATTAATGGAGAATGATATTTTCATAAAATATGGAAATATTTATTATGAATGCATGCAAAAAGGAATTTTAGGATTTTGGACTGAGAAGGCTCCTTGATGAGGCTACAAGAACTCTGATCTGTGCGTGGCTATCAAATTATTGCAGGAAGTCTTATTTTGTAGCAAGTTTATGATAAAGATGTAATCGATGACCATTGACCAAAAGTTTGAATTTGACTGGGTCAAGTGTGGTCAACTAAACTGCTCCATTTTGAAAAACTTCAACAATTTCATATGGTCCCAACCAATGTGTCTGTAGCTTCCCCATTGTATCATTATACTTGGAATCATATAACAGTGCCCAATCTCCAAATTCAAATTTTCTCTCCTTAATATATTTATCATGCCACTTAGTTCGCTGATTTTGAATAATTTTTGTGTGTTGGACAACCATTTTCCTTAGCTCATCCAGAGCATTCAATTGCATGATGTGGTCTTTTTGTGCTTCTGATAGAGTCATATTCAGTTGTAGAGTTCTCCTGAGAGTTTTATGTTCAAACTCAATGGGCATCATGGTTGTTTTCCCATACACCATTTCAAAAGGTGTAAAACCAGTTGTTGTTTTCCATGTGGTTTTGTATGCCCAAATGGCTTCTGGAAATCTGTTTGACCAATCTTTTTATGAAGAGATACTATCTTGGTGGGAATAGATTCTAAATCCCTATTTGTGACTTCTACTTGACCATTTTCCTGAGGATGGTATGGAGTATACTTCATGTGCTTGATATTATATTCATTAACCAGTGTTGTGATTAGTGTGGAAGTAAATTATGGTCCTTGATATGTAACAAGTTCTCTTGGCACTCCATATCTTGTAAACATTTCCTCATAGAGAAAATCAGCTACCTTATTATCTCTTGCATGTGTCATTGCTCTTGCTTCAACCCATTTTGTAACATAATCAGTGCATACTAGAATATAGGATTTCCCATTAGAAGGAGGATCAATTGGTCCTAAAAAATCCAATCCCCATTTGTCAAATGGTGCAACCAATATTTGGGGATACAATGGCATTTCATCAGAACTGGTGTCCTACCCATTTGTTGACATCTATCACACTTTCTAGTATATTAAGCTGCGTATTTATGTAAAGCTGGCCAACAATACCTTGTGTTAAGGATTTCCAGTGTTATTCTTTTAGCAACAAAGTGTTCTCCACATGGCTCATCATGACATGAATGAAGGATATCATAAGTTTCATCCTCTCGGACACACCTTCATAAGACTTGATCAGGTCCAATGTAGAATAAACACTCAGCAATCCAAGAGAAATTTAAAAATTTCTCAACTAACAAACTTCTTTCTTTGGGAGAAAAATGAGAAGGAAACTTATTAGTAGCTAAATAATTTGCAATATCAGCTTACCAGGGAGTGTGATCTTTTATCAAGAACAAGTGTTCATCAGGGAAAGCATCATCTATTATTTCAGGATTGTCCTACAACTGAAGCCTAGAAAGATAATTTGCAACTATATTAGCTTTACCTGGTTTATCAACAATTGTAATATCTGATGAATACTAAGAGGGGGGGGTGAATTCGTATGCCAAAAATCTTTGCACTTAAACACTTTGCAAAACTAATAGTAAACCGATAAAACAGTTTAGCAGACAAACTGGTTAACACACATGCAAACCAAATGGCTAGTAATGCATTCACCCACAGAAGCAAAAACACCATAACACAAGGGATTTTGACGTGGAAACCCAAATGGGAAAAACCACGGTGAGATGGAACTCACAAGTAACTATCTGTAGAATAGGAACTAGACCCATTAAGGTCAGACCGGTTAAGGTCTTACAATATTCTTTACCAGAACAGATCTTGTTAGGAATCTCAATCTCTGTTAGGAGGTAAGTCCAATTAAAGACTACCTTGCTAGAGGATCTTAGATCCACATATGTGAACCATCTTGTTAGAGGATTTATAAAAGGCTTTTGGGCCTACCCGGTTAAGGGCTACAAACTTGTCAAAGATGTGAGTAATCAACAAGTGTTTGATCTAGCTAGTAGCATAGACTGCTCGGTTAGATCCTTGATAGCTCGTTCCTAATGCACTCTAGCATTACTTCAGTCTTCTACACATTCATATTCTCTCCAACTCCTCAACCACCTTAAACCCTAGCAACAACATAAACTTTTTCTACAACCACATCAACCTTAAACCCTAGACATGATGTCCTTATAAAGGAATCTAGTTTCATGTCGGTCCAATAGGATTACATTACAATTTCCTAGGTTCAATGAACCTGGACATACTTGGTAACATGACACAAAAAGCACCATTAAAGTGTCGGCACCATCAAACAATCGGTGGATGGTAACTCATCACAAAATGCTGGTTGGTAACTCATCATAGAGTATTACCGGTTCATACAATATACCAGTTGTCGGTTTGTCAAAAATGAAGACTGGTAAAAATGTGTTATGCCGCTTTAATTCCTCGTACCACTTGGGATCCACAAACCACTTGGGGTCAACATTTCGCTTCAGACCGAGAAACACATTCTGCGAAACACTAATAGTCTAAAGACTATAATACAACATACTAGTTGGAACAAATGTCGGTTGTGCTCTAACTCAGATATATAAAGGAGATCTCAATGCAAGTGTGTGTCCATCAATGACAATCACAACATAAACATCAAAAATGCCAACAATCTCCCCCTTTGGCATTGATGGCAACACTTACGAAAATAAAATTTTGACATCTAAGTGTTTCACAACAAAATCATGCCATTAGCAAAATTGCTCCCCCTAAGCATATACTCTATCCCTTTAACAATACAATGTATAACATTTTTTACATATAGAGCATAAACATTGAGATATTCAAAGCGTTTATCAAAATTTTGATTACCAGATACTTCTCCCAAATAGAATTATTCTCCCCCTTTGCCAACAATGACAAAGTACAGCTAAACAACTCTGTTTTCATTCGATATTAAAATAATAAAATTTTATGACAATAAAGAATAATACTTGTCAAAAACAGATTTAAAGTCCCACAAGAATTGTTTCATCAACAAAGACCAAGACTCAAGTAGGGAGGTGGCTACTTCTTTTTGTGTCTACATCTGGGAGACCTATTCTTCCATGGCATCAATTGTGCTCATCTCCTGTGTAACTTTTAAGGCATCCAGGTTCAGATAGCACTTCTGAAGAATTTGCAATCATGGGAGTAGAACCAGTTGTAGCTCCTGCAAATCTCTAGGCTGGGTGTTGATCTCTTGCTCCATTTTTGCTGACTGGATGTGAAACCGTTGAACGGTTTTCCCATAATTTGTAAAGGAATCATAAGGGGGCTTGAATGTGCTCATGTAGGACTGCAAGTCTATTTGAAGCTTTTGCTTCTGAGCTAGCACATCATCATAGAACAGATGGGGTTGGAAGATCTTGCTGAGTAGCAAATTCCCCTCATCTAGAGTGTCCCTTATATCCTTTTGTTCTTTCTTTAGTTCAGACCGGAGCTCATTCAACTTCTTCACTAGAGCTATATTAAGAGCTTTTTGATGCTCCTTCTTGACATTTGCCTCTGCTGCCTCTTCTAGGCTCTGCACCTAATCATCCACTACTGTGCATAGGAGCTTAAGTTTAGCTAGTGATGAATCGGTGTTGGGAAGATTTGTACCTGGTATCAAACTGGTAAGAGTGTCCACAGCCGCTTGAATTACATCCTGCTCCTTCTTCCTTTGAATAATTTCAAGGCGCTCTTGAGAAATCTTGATGCTCTACATCAGCTCCGTTTCACTTGCAAACTGGAGATCGATAGGACTAGTGAGATCAGCTGGTTTGGCTTGACTCCTGATTGCCTTCGGAGTCTCCATCTGGGTGCTCTTCTCCACTTCTCCTGCCTTGTCCTCTTCCACTTTCTTCTTCTCTGCTTCTCTCCTCTTCTCCGCTTCCTTATCCTCTACTGCTTTTTTCTTCTCTACTTCTTTCCTTTTGTCCTCTTCTTTGTCCTCCTCTTCCTTCTTCCTTTTCTCTACTTCTCTCCTCTCTCCTCTTCTCCTCTTCTTTTTCTTCCTCTTCCTTCTTCTTCTTCTTTGCTTCCTTCCTCTTCTCCTCTTCCTTGTCTTCATCTTCTTTCTTTTTATTTTCATCTTCTTGCTTCTTTTTCTCTTCTTCATCCTTCTTCTTCTTCTCCTCTTCATCTTTCTTCTTCTTCTCTTCTTCATCCTTTTTCTTCTTCTCTTCTTCACCCTTTTTCTTCTTCTCTTCTTCATCCTTTTTCTTCTTCTCTTCTTCATCCTTTTTCCTCTGCTCTTCTTGTTCCTTTGTTGCTTCCTGTCTGTCCTCGGCTTGATTATCAACCTGTTCATCCTGTTGCTCCTATCTTGTTGCCTCAAATGGTGTTTCCTGAGTAACATCTTCTACGTCTAGGGCATCAACATCAATAGGGTTGACCAGTTCATCAACCAGGTTTCCTTCATCATCAAATACTTCATCTGGTTTGGATATAACCGATTCTTTCTCAGCTTGTCGGTTGGCTTCAACCACTCAATGCATCTTCAGAACTTGTAGAGCACAAGTGTGTGTATCCTTGAGCACTTCCTTACCCTTCCCTTCCAATAACAGGAGTCTTCTTCTTCTCATAAAGAAAAGACCTTTGTATTTGTTCATTACATCGAACAGTTCTGAATTTGATACATCAGGAAAATGTTCAGCAAAAACTTTATCTCTCATTTCATATTCCTACTCTATGGCAATGCGCCATTTATTGTCTAAGGACTTATACAAAGAATCTGGTGTTTCAGATCTAATTTCTGAAGGTGACTGGTCATTAACACATAAATACTGAATTATTTCCTTTTCAACCGCCTCCTTTTCATCATCATTAAAGTCATCAAAATACTCAATTAAATCATGTAGCAATTTTCTCCTAATATTCTTTATTGTTCTTTGACAATGTGTCAAAGGTTTATAGGAGGAGATATCAATATTTACCGGTGCAGATGATGTCGGTTCATTCTTTCTCCTCTTTCTTGTCTATCTCGCCTTCTTGGGCTGCTCCTCAGACATAGTTTCCTCTGAGTCTGGTGTATTTCTTTTTGTCTTCCTTTTCCTCTTGAAGACTTTAGCCGGTGTTGCTTATGGTTTCTTCTTGGTCGGTGACTGTTTGGACACTTTTGGACTTGTTGTTGTAACCGTTGCTAATGCTGCAGGCACTGCCTTTGCCTTCTTCACTGCATGTTCTTTTCCTTCCTTTGCAGAGGGTTCCTCGATCGGTGTAACCCTTTCCAGATAGGTTCTGGTCCTTTTTGCCTTAGGGTCAAGAGGTGAGGCAATAAGGGTAGAGGCATACCCTTCCAGCATATCATACATCACCTCATAGCCCATTGGCTCCACTTCTTCCTATCTGGACTCAACAGCGTCCATTATGCAGTTATCCACTTGGGTGGTGAAACAGATATCGTCTTCATATTTCTTGACAATGTCACCTAATATCCTCATTCTTTGGCTCATTTTCTGTCTGAACTCATCAAAATACTTGTTCAGAACATCAGGGTAATTGGTTCTAATTGCTTGAATGCTTTCCTTGATTTGCTTGGTCACTGGTTGGTCAGCAGACCACTAGACATCTCCTACTCCTAGAAAATAGCCTTGGAAATAGAAGAACAACCCAACCAGTAGCTATCCAAACTTAAACCTTAGTGCATTATCCTATTTGATTGACTTCGGATTCAACAGGAGTTGTCTCTGCATATCGGTGCATAGGTCAAATGATGCATCCTCCTTTATCATTCGATAAGTGGCATTTACCGCTGCAGTAGATACAGAGTTAATTCTGCTGGCAGAGAATGTCCGATAGCCTATCAGCATGCAGGCATACTTAACCAGATCATCCTTTATAGAATTGATTGTCATGCCTCATGAGTCTCTCACTGAACCGGTGAGCTTGGACATTTCAATTTTTCTTACCGTCCTTAGGGCTGGCACTTCCCTTGTGTTGTAGAAACTGGTGACTGCATGAATTGCCTGCAGTGTGATATCATGTGTTCTTTCTAGGTACATATTGTCACCATGGACTCTACTCAGAATGATCCTTATATGATCCTCTGTGAAATCCTCTAGGAAGTAAACAGCATTGTGGAGCTTCTTCTTCTCCAAAATATTATACTCTGGTTTGATCTTCTTATCCTTTCCACAAAATAAACCTAACTGGGAGTGGATAGCTAGAGACCCTAGGTCTTCAATCTTACAATCTATGTAGTCAAAAATTCCCTCTTCTACTATCACACCAGCCGGAACTTCTGATAGGGCGTTATACTTAGACTTTCATTGAATAAAACTTGCAGACTCGACAGATACACTATAACTGGTATGAGATGCGGAAGCCATGATAGAAATTTTAAGAACTCGAGATATACCTTTTGAAATATGTGAATTTAGGGCTTGCAGATTCTCCTTCACTTCACACTCCATCAGTTGCTGAATCACCGCTTTGTGTTCTCCACTTGACCGTTTGCAGTTTGAATTTGAATCTCCTTCATGGTTTCTTAATTTCTCAAAATCTCAGCACAAATCGCCTTTTCGTCGCTCTGCTCTTTGAAAAACTTTTCTTCGCTTGAAAACTAATAGTGAGAAATGATTCAAAAAATGCTTTTAAGCATATTCCTCACCTACCATCATTAATTATCCTCCATTAGGGCGTAAACCCTAATTTGCCTTTTTACCATTTGCGGTCTTCTGCCAAACGACAGGTATCACATACCGGTTAAGGTCTTTTATCGGTGTAAACCGGGGGTTCGAAACATTTTGCCGTTTGCACCCCCTAAGCTTTTTCTGAAGCTTAGTTTGTCGGTTCCGTGATTTCCACACTAGGTGCAAAAACCGGTTCCTCTTGTAACACCACTGGTTTCTTCTTCCAGGTTTTGTTCATGTCCACTTGAATAGTGTCAACATCAATGTTTCCTTCTAGAGTGACTGATATATCATCAAATATGTTCTTTCTTGATCTACAGAATCTGGAAATGTGACCCAATTTGTTGCAGTGATAGCAGACCAATCCAGGTGCTCTCCAACGTCCATTGTTCATGTTTCCATTCTTCCTTCAACATGTTGTAGCAGTGTGACCATGACCATAATAGACCATACAGTTTGCTCTCCATCTGGTTGCCGCTTGATAGCCACCGCTTCTTTGTTGATGATTGAAGGCATTAAACTGGTTGTGATTCTGGTTCACAAAAGGTTCAGGACCAGCTCCTTGGGTCCTCTGAGGATATCTATCAATGTTGTTCATAACTGACCTACATTTAGATGCTCTATGCCCATACTTGTTGCATGCATAACAGTTACCATTGAATCTATAGGATCTAGGCTTATCATTTAGGAAATAAGGAAAATTGTTGTAAGCCTTACTCCTACACACATTTGCAGTATGTCCCTCTTTAAGACAGTTGAAGCAAACAGGTTTAAACTTTTGCTTACCTTTATCCTTTGATGTCGGTTGTTTCTTTGATGTTCCAGCATTTGTACCAGAGGTCTCACCTTCCTCATGATCGGAATAACCAAGTCCATTGGTATTCTTGACCGGTTTGGAAGATTCAATATTTTTGTCTAGCTTGACAGTACTCTTGTTGAACTTAGCAAGTATTTCCTTTGACTCAGAGAGTTCTTTGGAAATAGCAGCATTTGTTTCCAACAGGTTTTCATTCTCAGAGATGGCAATGTTTAGTTCTCCTTGCATGTCTTCCTTTTCCACTTTGCTTGCATGGAGTTGAGCAGTTAGGGCACTAATCTATTGTTTTAGCTTGGAGATCTCATGATCTCTTTCTTTCACCAGATCTTCAGCTTTCCTCCGGTTCTCAAGCTCTTGACACATCCGGATAGTCAGTCCTTCCAACTCCTTTCTCAGGTTGGAGTTTGATTCATTCAACTTATTTACTTCTACAATTAGGGCTTCCATGTCTGCTTCATCTGAAGAACCATTTTCAGATAGCTCCATCAACTTTTTAGCATGTTCTCTCCTTTTTGCTTGAGATGCCTTGTATTTGACCATAAGATCACGATAGGCTTGCTCAGACTGAGTGAGTCGATGTGTAAGTTCCCTTATAGAGTATCCTCCCATATCTCTTTCCAAGTGGTTAAACTTATAGAAAGGTAGGCTCTGATACCAATTGATGAATACTAAGAGGGGGTGAATTAGTATGCCAAAAATCTTTGCACTTAAAAACTTTGCAAGACTAATAGTAAACAAGTAAAATAGTTTAGTAAACAAACCGGTTAACACACATGCAAACCAAATGGCTAATAATACATTCACCCACAGAAGAAAAAACACCATAACACAAGATATTTTGATGTGGAAACCCAAATGGGAAAAACCACGGTGAGATGGAACTCACAAGTAACTATCTGCAGAATAGGAACCAGACCGGTTAAGGTCTTACAATGTTCTTTACCAGAACAGATCCTGTTAGGAATCTCAATCTCTATTAGGAGATAATTCTGATTAAAGACTACCTTGCTAGAGGATTTTATATCCACAGATGTGAACCACCTTGTTAGAGGATTTACAAAAGGCTTTTGGGCCTACCCGGTTAAGGGCTACAGACTTGTCAAAGATGTGAGTAATCAACAAGTGTTTGATCTAGCTAGTAGCACATACTGCTCGGTTAGATCCTTGATAGCTCGTTCCTAATGCACTCCAGCATTACTTCAGTCTTCTACACATTCATATTCTCTCCAACTCCTCAACCACCTTAAACCCTAGAAACAACATAAACTTTTGCTACAACCACATCAACCTTAAACCCTAGACATGATGTCCTTATAAAGGAATATAGTTTCATGTCGATCCAATAGGATTACATTACAATTTCCTAGGTTCAATGAACCTGGACATACTTGGTAACACGACACAAAAAGCATTGCTAAAGTGTCGGCACTGTCAAACAAACGGTGGATGGTAACTCATCACAAAATGTCGGTTGGTAACTCATCACAGAGTATTGTCGGTTCATACAATATACCGGTTGCCGATTTGTCAAAAATGAAGACTTGTAAAAATGTGTTATGCCGCTTTAATTCCTCATACCGCTTGGGATCCATGAACCGCTTGGGGTCAACATGCTGCTTTAGACTAGGAAACACATTCTGCAAAACACTAATAGTCTAAAGACTATAATACAACATACCGATTGGAACAAATGTCGATTGTGCTCTAACTCAGATATATAAAGGAGATCTCAATGCAAGTGTGTGTCCATCAATGAGAATCACAACATAAACATCAAAAATGCCAACAATATCAAATTCTTGCATCAAAAATAACCATCGAGCTAATCTTCCTATGATTGAAGAATTGTTCATAAGATATTTTATTTTTGTATGATCAGTATGCACATATATTTGATATCTTGTGATATGATGCCTGAATTTGTTAAGTGCATATATCACTGCCAACATCTCCTTTTCTATGATAGTATAATTAAGCTCAGGTCCCTGCAGATTTTTGCTAATAAAATAAATTGCATTCTCCAAATTATCCATCTTTTGGCCCAAAACTTCTCCTATAACATAATCTGATGCATCGGTGTGAATATGGAAAGGCAATGAACATTTTGGACCTTTGAGCATTGATGCTTGAGTCAATGCATGTTTAAGATTCAAGAAAGCTTCATGGCATGCAAGAGTCTAATCAAACTCCATATCTTTAGTCAAAAGATAATATAGAGGTCCTGCCATTTTACTAAAATCCTTAATAAATCTTCTATAGTATCCAGCATGACCAAGGAAACTCCTAAAATCCTTTTGCTTTGTGGGGACAAGAAGGTTTTGGATGACTTCAATTTTGGCTAGGTCAACCTGGATTCTAGCTGTAGAAATGTGATGTCCAAGAACTATTCCTTACTGCATCATCATGAAGCATTTTTCACTATACAAAGATAAATTGTAATCTTCACACCTCTGTAAAAATTTCTTTAAATTCTCCAATGCCTCTTCAAACTCTCATCCATAAGTAGTAAAATCATCCATATAGATCTCCATGCAATCCTAGGAAATGTCTAAAAATATGCTAATGACTGCTCTTTGAAAAGTTGTTGGAGCGTTACATAACCCAAAAGGAAGAATAGAATATGCATACATCCCCCAAGGGCAAGTAAATGTAGTCTTTTCTTGATCCTCTAGAGCAATCTAAATCTGGTTGTAGCCATTGAATCCATCCAAGAATGAAAAGTATTGCTTCCCTACTAAATAATCTAACACTTGATCCATAAATGGTAATGGAAAATGATCCTTCTTAGTTGCTTAGTTTAGAGCTCTGTAATATACTAATGCAGCCATAACCGATAAAATCCCTCAAAGGAGTCAACCGGCTTATGCAACAAGAGAGACACAATGAAAGCAGCAAGAAAACACAACAAATTCACATAAACAGATCATAATGAAGTCTTAGAAAGTTTCTGAAAATCATCTGGAAACCATCATATTATTATCAAAGAACATCTGGTAATGAACCGGTTACATGCAAGCTTCAAGCTAGAAACAATCCAACCGGGACTCTAAGAATCAACAAGATCACAATATGTGAATCTCAATCCTTATTCCCAGTTCTACTTCCTTTGCCCCTATAAATGATTACATAATATCATATTTATACCCACCAGAACATATCCGGGTCGGCCTCATAAGATTACATTCACCAATGCAGGAAAATGAAATGTGTAATTAGGTCGGTCCTAAGATTTAAGAAATCTTTCCAGAAAATAACAAGCAGGTGATGTGGTTCAACAAGAAGGTCAGGCCACATGCCAAATAACATCAGACAAGACCCAAGATGGATCCACATGCCAAGAATCGCATCGGTAATAAAGTAAAACATATTGATAAGCATAAGAATTATCCCAAAACCCAGAAACAATCAACCCGAAGTGATAACTGACTTGAAAAGAACCCAAATGAAGTGGAAATATGGAATCAAGCACATAAAACTGTATGGAAATAAAAAATAAGATCTTCCATGAAGAACAAACAACTACCGGTACATACTGGTATGAATACTAGAAAATTGCACAAAGAACTAAACAAGAACAAAACTGAAAGGAAATATTTTTGGTTGATGCAAGATTTCTCATCAACTGGGGATGCTTCTGTAGCAAACAACCCATATAGAAAAATATGTTCCATGAGAGGCAACTCATGAACATCTAAAAGGATTTGAAATGAAGATCCCATGCTCATTTTTGATCCAAACATCTTCTTTATCTACTAATCTCTTCTTTATCTCTCTCGGTGCCTCAACCGACTTCTCTAACCTCTGAGTCTTTTTGTTTCTCTTTCTTTCCTTCAGATCTGCACATTATCTCTATTTCAGCAACTTTGATTTGGTTCTGTCACAAGACTTTATCCGATTTGTCACCATCAGCTCTCTACCACCCAGTTCTATCTGCCATTAGACTCATCTGTTAGATCCTTCTGCCAACTCATGTCACCCTTCGGTATAATCTCTACAACTGGTTCTATTAGGTCTTTCTTCAAAACCTCCAGTATAACCTCTACAACCAATTCTGTCAAACCTTTTGGTGTAACCTTTGCCACCAATTCTTTCAAACCTTCTAGTATAACCTTTGTCATCGGTTTCTTAGTACTGCAACTTTTCTTAGGACTCAGATTCTTCACCTCCTTCTCTTTCTCCTTCAAATAAATCAATGTGAACTTATGCCCATCTTTTTCAATAGTAACTAGGTTTCTTCTAGAGTCATAAATAGCTCCCCTATCATACTACCACGGCTTTCCCAACAAGACATGACAAACACTCGTAGATACAATATCACATAAAACTTCATCTCTGAAAGGACCAATATTGAAATTCACAAAACACTACTCCTTTATCTCTATCTTCTGATCATCTTGTAACCAACTCACCTCATCGGGACAAGGATGCTTAAGCCTCTTCAATCCAAGCTTCACAACCATCTCCTCATATACTAAATTTTTAGTACTTCCACTATCTACAATGACCTTGCAACCCTTACCACCTGATTTGCACACAGTCCAAAAAAGACACTTCCTCTGAGTAGATCTGGTATCCTTTCTTCTAAATATAAGGGATTCTCCCTACTCCAGTACACAGTCAGATCTGGTACCATCTGGTTCCTCACTTTTCACACAACTTCTTGACATTCCCTGCTTACATTCATAGAATCTATGTCTGGTTTCTCCACACTTGAAGCATTTGCCAGAAAATTCTCTATCGGTACTACTACTAACTTTCCTTGGTGTCTTTTGTTCCGGTTCTTTACTCCACTTAGGTTTTAACTCCTCTTCTTCAACCGGTTTCTTCATACTATCACTCATCTTGAATTTCTCCTTTCCTTTATTCAGTTGTCTTCTTCTCACCTTCTCCTCAGCCTTCAAAGCATACTGGTAAGCTTCTTCAACTATGGAAATCTTCAACATACTCATATCATATTGAATGTTAAAAGCAAGCCCATTTATGTACCTCGCCACCTTTTCTTTGCCCATCTCTCTATGTCTAGATCTTATTACCACCTTGTAGAATTCCTCAATATATTCCTTCATAGTCATGTTTCTCTGTTTCAATTTTTGCAGCTTCTTGAGAAACTCCAGATCATAATCTCCCGGTATGAACTTGGCCTTCAATCTTGCAACCATCTATCTCCACCGGGTGATCTTCAATTCACCATTCTCCACTCTGTCTTTTTGCAACTCTTTCCACCACAAGGCAGCATGCCCTTTCAAATTGGTCTATGCCAACTAGACTCTTTGCGGGTCCTTGACATCCTCAAACTCAAATTAGTCTTCTAACTCTCCGATCCAATCAATCAAATCTTCCAAGTTCAGTATTTTAGAAAAGTTAGAAACCTCAACTTTGTGCACTTTACTTGCTTGTGCCACTGCTTTCAATAATCTTTCCTCTCCCTCATCTTCTGGTCCTTCAGATTCCTCAAGCTCTTCACTGACTTCCTCATATTCATCCTTAGAATCAGGGTTTCTTCACAAACCGGCTAAAGCATTCCAAATTTCATTCCTCACTTCATTCTTGAAGTCTTCCATCATCTGCTCTACCCTTCGGGGGTTTCTTCTCCTCGGCGGTATCTCTTCTTCCACTCTGATGAATTGCCTCAACTCAATGATCTGGCTACCGATTTCAATTGCCACCCCTCGACAATCTGACTATCGGTTTCAATTGCGTCCCCTCAGTGATCTATTGAACACATGCATAGCATGCCTCCAATCGGCGATCTATCTACCTCAAGGAATGTCTCAATGTTCACAAATGATTCTTCCACTAGTCAGTTCATAACCAGCTCTGATACCACTTGATGCAGCCATAATCGGTAAAAACCCTCAAAGGAGTCAATCAGCTAATGCAGCAAGAGAGACACAATGAAAGCAGCAAGAAAACACAACAAATTCACATAAACAAATCATAATGAAATTTTAGAACTTTTAGCAATCATTTGGCAACCATCAAATTATTATCAAAGAACAGTCGGTAATGAATCGGTTACATGCAGGCTTCAAGCCAAAAATAATCCAACTGGGACTCTAAGAATCAATCGGATCACAATAAGCAAATCTCAATCCTTATTCTCAGTTATACTTCCTCTGCCCCTACAAATGATTACATAATATCATATTTATACCCACCGGAACATATCTAGGTCAGCCTCATAAGATTACATTCACCAATGCAGGAAAATGAAACGTGTAATTAGGTCGGCCCTAAGATTTAAGAAATCTTTCTGGAAAATAACAACCAAGTGATGCGGTTCAACAAGAAGGTTGGTCACATGCCAAAGAACATTAGACTAGACCCAAGATGGATCCACATGCCAAGAATTGTGTTGGTAATGAAGTAAAACCAACCATTAATCATAAGAACTATCCTAGAACCTAGGAATAGTCAATTGGAAGCAATAACTGACCGGAAAAGAACCCAAATGAACTAGAAATATGGAATCAAGCACATGAAACCATCTGGAAACAAAAAATAAGATCTGCCACGAAGAAAAAGGAACTACTGGTATATATCGATATGAACACAAAAAACTGCACAAAGAACTAAACAAGAACAAAACTAAAAGGAAATATTTTTGGTTCATGCAAGATTGCTCATCAACCGGGGATCCTCCTGCATCATCTACACATACCCACCATTTACCTCCTTTCTTTGGAACTATGAAATAAAGGTGACACCCATTGGCTATCTAATATAGGATAAATAAATCTAATATTTAATATTTTTTGTCGTTCCTCCTTAACTATCTCCCTTAATGCAGGATTGATTCTTCTTTGTGGTTGTATGATCAATCTGCAGTCTTCTTTGATATAAATGTGGTGTGTATAAATCTTAGGATGTATTCCTTTCATATATTTGTAATCCCATGCAAAATCTTGTTGATGACTTTTAAGAAAATCAACAACTGTTAACTTTTGAGTTTCTCAAAGCTAATTATTAATATTCAAATATTTATTTGGATCAACTTCCACTTTGACAATAAGATCAATCTGAGTTGCTTCAGAAAGATAAGAAGTGCGGACATCCTATGGCAACAAGGGATGCAATATGTTGGTGGTTGTAGGAAAATTCAATGTTGTAATACATGATGTTAGCTCCTGCGATTGCTGCTCCAAGCCATGCTGATTTTCCAGAATAGTGGAAAGCACAGAATCTTCATCCTAAAGTATAAAAGATTATGTATTAATCATCATAAGATGACTAACAAATTTTACTTCCCCTTTCAATTCCTCCCCCACGTCAGGCCAAACAACTTGTTCTTGATCAAGCTAGGGTTGTGCAAGCAAATACAGAGCAAGAGTTTTAGTGGAATTTCCATCAAAAATAGTCATGTCCCCTGATCGGCATCCAATATATGCATCAGTTGTAGCAAGCCAAGGCCTTCCTAAGATGACCGGATATCCCCCCAATGTAGCTTTAGGAGATAATATCATAAATTTTGTCAGATATTCCCAGGAATCTAGAGTAGCCATAACATCTTCAATCATACCATCAGACCAAATTGTAGAACTGTCAGCAAGTTATAGGACCATAGGAGTAGGTCTGAGACTGGTTATGTTAAGTCTTTGCATAATATCCTTAGTCATTACATTGATGGCTACTCCCAAGTCTATTAATGCATTCTTTATTTGAGTGTCATTGATGACTATTTGCCCAATAAGACTACCAGGGTCAGAATATTTAGGTATTGATACCTTACCTAACATAATATCAGCCAATTGTTCCATTACATGCACTATTTGTGGATTATTTTTCTTCCTACCAGGTTTCTTTAAACATGCTTATTTAATTTCTTTTACATAGATAGGGACATCCTTAATAGCTTGGAATAATGGGATTTTAACACATATGTCTTTCAATTGATCAATAATATCAAAATTTATTTCCTCTTGTTGATGACTCTCTTTGGTGTGCAGCTTTTGAGGAAATGGGGGTATTTGTTGATTCTGAGGAATTTGGTTTACTGGACTGGATATTTCATTTTCTTTTGTTACTCCAATTGTAACTAGAGAGGACGGGTT